>NC_057802.1:377099984-377398633 GCF_018294505.1 Triticum aestivum
TTCTTAGTTTTGTGAACATAGCATTTTGAAGAAACACACTCATATTCAGAAGTTTGAGTAAGATTTCCCTGCAAAACATTGGTGTTAGGGTGACTCTGGTGAGTCATCTATCTGTATGAAGCCTTTGGACCATATGAAGCCTTTGGTCTAGGGTTTGTCTTCTTCCCTGGTGGTGCCATGATGACATCCACAGGAAGATTCTCAAGACAACTTTTGGGCACCCAGATCTTCTTCATAGGTGGCCCATTCCTGCAGTTAGTACCAATATACCTGGCAAACACTTCACCATTTTGATTCTTAAACAGTTTATAGTTTGCATGAAAGGATTCATCAATGATAATCGGGTTAGCACAAGTGAAGCCAGATAAGGTGGATGGATCCACTGAAGGTCCCTTTGCAGCAACCCATGTGGTTTTGGGGTACTGCTCAGGCTTCCAGTAGGAACCATCAACATTCATTTTCCTCTCAAACCCAACACCCTCTTTCCTAGGGTTTCGGTTCAAAATATGCTTTTTGAGGACATCACATAGTGTCTGATGCCCTTTGAGACTTTTGTACATTCCTGTCTCAAGCAATGTCTTCAACCTGGCATTCTCATCAGCAATAGTAGTGGTATCCTCAGTTGAGGGGTTAGTTACCACATCAGGAGTTGAAGATATTGCAACAGTAGCAGCAATAGAACATTTAGCAACAGAGGTAGCGTTATCACGCTCAAGGCATTTTGGACATGGTGGTTCAAATCCTTCCTGGGCGGGACAGATCTGTTGAGCGCGAAGTGACTCGTTCTCCTTTTGAAGATCTTCATGAGCCGCTCTCAATTTCTCAAGTTCTTGCTTCCTTTGAAGATAATCATAGGAAAGCTTTTCATGAGTTGTTGAGAGCGTTTCATGACGACTTTCAAGTTCATCGTACTTAACATGAAGATTTTTTATGTCTTCAATTAAGGACTGAGATTGGGTCATTTCCGCATCCAACGGGTCATCACTTTTCTAGCAATTTTTGAATATGTTCCATAGCTTTTCTGTTGTTCAGTTGCAATTTTAGCAAGTGTTTTATAGCTAGGTTTGGATTCACAATCAGAGTCATCTTCACTTGATGTTTGAAAGTAGGCATCGTGTGAGTTTACCTTGGCACCGCGTGCCATGAAGCAGTAGGTGGGGGCAGAGTTGTCCTTGTCATTAGCATTAGCTTTGGTGACGGAGCCATTGTCTTCAGTGTTGAAGATGGACTTTGCAACATAGGCTGTAGCTAGAGTCGGGCTTGCCACGCCTGTATCGGACTCCTCCTCAGACTCCACCTCCGCCTCCTCAGAAGCAGACTCCTCCTCTGAATCCATCTCCTTGCCAACAAATGCACGAGCCGTGCCAGATGAGCTCTTCTTGTATGATGAAGACTTGGACGAAGACTTGGAAGAAGACTTTGAGGATTTCTTCTTCTTCTTGTCATCATAATCATATTCCTTGCTCTTCTTCTTCTTCTTCTTCTTATTCTTCTTGTTCTCATTGTCCCACTGTGGACACTCAGAGATGTAGTGACCAGGTTTCTTGCACTTGTGGCATGTTCTCTTCTTGTGGTCATGAGTAGAAGCTTCATCATTTCTCGAGCTGGATCTTGAAGACTTTCTGAAGCCTTTCTTCTTGGTGAATTTCTGGAACTTCTTCACAAGCATAGCAAGCTCCTTTCCAATGTCTTCAGGATCCCCAGAACAGCAGTCAAATTCTTCTTCAGATGAGGAAACAACTTTTGCCTTCAAAGCGCGAGTTCGACCATACTTGGGACCATAGATATCTCTTTTCTCAGATAACTGGAACTCATGTGTGTTGAGCCTCTCGAGTATGTCAGACGGATTAAGAGTCTTAAAGTCAGGGCATTCTTGAATCATCAGGGCTAGGGTGTCAAATGAGCTGTCGAGCGATCTCAAGAGTGTCTTGACGATTTCATGCTTGGTGATCTCAGTGGCGCCGAGTGCATGAAGCTCATTTGTGATATCAGTGAGGTGATCAAATGTGAGCTGGACATTCTCATTGTGATTTCTCTTGAAGCGGTTGAAGAGGTTGCGAAGAACACTGATCCTTGAGTCTCTCTGGGTGGAGACGCCTTCATTGACCTTGGAGAGCCAGTCCCAGACTAGCTTCGCAGTTTCCAGAGCACTCACACGACCATATTGTCATTTGGTCAGATGACCACATATGATGTTCTTGGCAGTGGAATCCAGTTGAATGAACCTCTTTACATCGGCAGGGGTGACACCTTCACCGGCCTTGGGAACGCCATTCTTGACGACATACCAGAGGTCGACATCAATGGCTTCAAGATGCATACGCATCTTATTCTTCCAGTAGGGGTAACTGTGCCATCGAAGACAGGGCACGCAGCAGAGACTTTGATTATACCTGCAGTCGACATAGCTAAAACTCCAGGTGGTTAAACCGAATCACACAGAACAAGGGAGCATCTTGCTCTGATACCAATTGAAAGTGCTAGTTATTGACTAGAGGGGGGTGAATAGGCGATTTTTATCAAAGTCTTCAAAACACAGGGGTTTTGAAGACAAACAATAGAAATAAACCTATTGATATGCAGCAGAAGGTAGACTACACTAAACAAGCCATAGTCAACTAAGCAATGAAGTGAAAGCACGAAGACTAATAGCAGCTAGGTAGTATGGATCAAGATGGAAGAGTATGAAGCCAAACAACAATAGTCGTCACACAGTGAAGTCAATCAGATCAAGCAAGCAGGCAATGACTTCACGAAGACAAATTGTAAGTAAAGATAGGGAGAAGATAGAACCAGTAGCTTGGAGAGGACAGGGATTTGTTGGATGAGTTCCAGTTGCTGTGACAACTGTACGTCTGGTTAGGGAGGCTGAGATTCAACTCAGAAGACCGCGTCTTCACCTTATTCCCCTTGAGCTAAGGACACTTAGTCCTCGCCCAATCACTCTGGTAAGTCTTCAAGGTAGACTTCCAAACCTTCACAGACTTCGTTCACCGGCAATCCACAATGCCTCTTGGATGCTCAGAACACGACGCCTAACCGGCTGGAGGATACACAGTCCTCAAGTGTAATAAGTCTTCAGATCACGCGGACAGAAAGACTTCAGTGATGCCTCATACTCTTTGGCTCTGGGTGTTTTGGGCTTTGTCCTCGCAAGGATCTCTCTCTCAAATGCTTCGGAGGTGGGTTGCTCTCAAACGACAAAAGCCGTGCACTAACTCTGAGCAGCCACCAATTTATGGTGTAGGGGGTGGGCTATTTATAGCCAGGAGGCAACCCGACCTGATTTCTCCGAAATGACCCTGAGTCACTAAGGAACTGACACGTGTCCAACGGTCAGATTTGAAACTCACGCGGCAGCTTGACTTGGGCTACAAGTAAAGCTGGCTCATCCAGCTCTGGATAAGATTTGCTCTCATTGTCTTCGCTCGAAGACATAGGATTTGGTTGAGCATCACATCAGTCACTCTGACTTTGTTCACTTGGACCCCACTTAACAGTGCGGTGGTTCCTATGACTCAACAAAGAAGAAAAGGAAACTACGAAACAACTATGTATTGACACTCCATAGTCTTCACGTGAATGTCTTCTCGAATCATAATCTTTGTTGTGAATATCTTCACATACCACCATTGTCTTCAATGTCTTCACACATTTTTAGGGGTCATCTCCGGTAGTTAAACCGAATCAATGAGGGACTACTACCTGTGTTATCCTGCAATTCTCACAAACACATTAGTCCCTCAACCAAGTTTGTCGTCAATACTCCAAAACCAACTAGGGGTGGCATTAGATGCACTTACAGGGCCGAACCAGAAGGAGAAGGAAAGAGGGGAAGGGAGAAGGAAAGGGGGGATTCGGCCTCCCCCTTCCTTCTCTCCCCTATCTTTCCTTCTCCCTCCGGCAAATAAGGAAAGGGGCGCCACTTGGGAGGACCCCAAGTAGGATTCGGCCTACTTGGGGCACCTCCTGGCTGCTCCCTCCTGCCCCACCTATATATATGTGGGAGGGGGGCGCCTTGCACACATAACATCAATTGGTAGCCGTGTGCGACGCCCCCCTCCATAGTTTACACCCCGGTCATATTCTTGCGGTGCTTAGGCGAAGCCCTGCGAGGATCACTTCACCATCACCGTCACCACGCCATTGTGCTGACGGAACTCATCTTCTACCTCGACGTCTTACTGGATCAAGAAGACGAGGGACATCACCGAGTTGAACGTGTGCAGAACGTGGAGGTGCCATGCGTTCGGTACTTGATTGGTTGAAGCGCGAAGAAGTTTGACTACATCAACCGCGTTGTGAAACGCTTCCGCTTACGGTCTAGGAGGGTACATAGATACGCTCTCCCCCTCGTTGCCATGCATCTCCATGGATAGATCATTGCGTGTGCGTATATTTTTTTGTTTTCCATGCTACATTTCCCAACAGTGGTATCAGAGTCAGGTCTATGCGTAGATAGATGATATGCACGGGTAGAACACAAAGAGTTGTGGGCGGTGATAGTCATACTACCTACCACCAACGTCTTATTTTGATTCGGCGGTATTGTAAGATGAAGCGGCCCGGACCAACCTAAATGTCCACGTACATGAGACCGGTTCCACCAATAGACATGCAACTAATTTTGCATAAAGGTGGCTGGCGGGTGTGTGTTTCTACTACTTTAGTTAAATCGAATTTGACTACGGCCGGTCCTTGAAGAAGGTTAAAACAGCAAACTAGACGAAACACCGTTGTGGTTTTGTGCGTAGGTAAGAACGGTTCTTGCTAGAAGCCCGTAGCAGCCACGTAAAATATGCAACAACAAAGTAGAGGACGTCTAACTTGTTTTTGCAGGGCATGTTGTGATGTGATATGGTCAAGACATGATGTGATATACGTTATTGTATGAGGTGATCATGTTGTGTAGAAGTTATCGGCAACCGGCAGGAGCCTTATGGTTGTCTGTTTATTGTACGAAATGCAAATGCGTTAGTGTATGATGTAATTGCTTTACTTTACACTATGCGTTAGTGATGTCTACTACGCAACCTTCTTCTTGTAGACTCGTGTTGGGCCTCCAAGCGCAGAGTTTTGTAGGACAGTAGCAAATTTCCCTCAAGTGGATGACCTAAGGTTTATCAATCCGTGGGAGGCGTAGGATGAAGATGGTCTCTCTCAAACAACCCTACAACCAAATAACAAAGAGTCTCTTGTGTCCCTAACACACCCAATACAATGGTATATTGTATAGGTGCACTAGTTCGGCGAAAGAGATGGTGATACAAGTGTAATATGGATGGTAGATATAGGTTTGTGTAATCTGAAAATATAAAAACAGCAAGGTAACTAGTAACGAAAGTGAGCAAAAATGGTATTGCAATGCTTAAAAAGAAGGCCAAGGGTTCATACTTTCACTAGTGCAAGTTCTCTCAACAATGATAACATAATTAGATCATATAATAATCCCTCAACGTGCAACAAAGAGTCACTCCAAAGTCCCTAATAACGGAGAACAAACGAAGAGATTATTGTAGGGTACGAAACCATCTCAAAGTTATCCTTTCTGGTCGATCTATTGGGCTATTCCTATAAGTGCCGAAAATAACCCTAGAGTTCGTACTAAAATAACACCTTAAGATACACATCAACCAAAACCCTAATGTCACCTAGATACTCCAATGTCACCACAAGTATCTGCGGGTTTGATTATACGATATGCATCACACAATCTAAGATTCATCTATTCAAACCAACACAAAGAACTTCAAAGAGTGCCCCAAAGTTTCTACCGGAGAGTCAAGACGAAAACGTGTGCCACCCCCTATGTATAAGTTCACAAGGTCACAGAACCCGCAAGTTGATCATCAAAACATACATCAAGTGGATCACGTGAATATCCCATTGTCACCCCAGATAAGCACATGCAAGACATACATCAAGTGTTCTCAAATCCTTAAAGACTCAATCCGATAAGATAACTTCAAAGGGAAAACTCAATCCATTGCAAGAAGGTAGAGGGGGAGAAACATCATAAGATCCAACTATAATAGCAAAGCTCGTGGTACATCAAGATCGTACCAAATCAAGAACACGAGAGAGAGAGAGAGAGATCAAGCACATAGCTACTGGTACATACCCTCAGCCCCGAGGGTGAACTACTCCCTCCTCGTCATGGAGAGCGTCGGGATGATAAAGATGGCCACCGGTGATGGTTTCCCCCTCCGTCAGGGTGCCAGAACAGGCTCGTGATTGGTTTTTCGTGGCTACAGAGGCTTGCAGCGGCGGAACTCCCGATCTAGGTTCTGTTCTGGAGGTTTTGGGATTTATAGGAGGTGTTGGCATTGGGAACAAGTCAAGGGGGCCCACGAGGCGACGACAAGGACGGGGGGTGCACCCTCCACCCTTGTGGTGGCCTCGGGAATCTTCTCCGATATCTTTTCGTTCCAGTATTTCTTATATTTTCCAAAAATAATCTCCATAAATTTTCAGGTCAATTGGACTCCGTTTGATATTCCTTTTCTGCGAAACTCAAAAACAAGGAAAAAACAGAAACTGACATTGGGCTCTAGGTTAATAGGTTAGTCCCAAAAATCATATAAAATAGCATAAAAATGCATTTATAACATCCAAGATAAATAATATAATAGCATGGAACAATAAAAAATTATAGATACGTTGGAGACGTATCAAGCATCCCCAAGCTTAATTCCTGCTCGTCCTTGAGTAGGCAAATGATAAAAATGGAGTTTTTGATGTGGAATGCTACCTAACATATTTATCCATGTAATTTATTTATTGTGGCATGAATGTGCAGGTCCCTATGATTCAAAACAAAGTTTAATATTGACATAGAAACAATAATACTTCAAGCATACTAACAAGGCAATTATGTCTTCTCAAAATAACATGGCCAAAGAAAGCTTATCCCTACAAAATCATATAGTCTGGCTATGCTCCATCTTCATCACACAAAGTATTTAAATCATGCACAACCTCGATGACAAGCCAAGCAATTGTTTCATACTTTTGATGTTCTCAAACTTTTTCAACTTTCATGCAATACATGAGCGTGAGCCATGGACATAGCACTATAGCTGGAATGGACGGTGGTTGTGGAGAAGACAAAAAGAAGGAGATAGTCTCACATCAACTAGGCGTATGAACGGCTATGGAGATGCCCATCAATAGATATCAATGTGAGTGAGTAGGGATTGCCATGCAATGGATGCACTAGAGCTATAAGTTTATGAAAGCTCAAAAAGAAACTAAGTGGGTGTGCATCCAACTCGCTTGCTCACGAAGACCTAGGGCAATTTGAGGAAGCCCGTCATTGGAATATACAAGCCAAGTTCTATAATGAAAAATTCCCACTAGTATATGAAAGTGACAATATAGGAGACTCTCTATCATGAAGATCATGGTGCTACTTTGAAGCACAAGTGTGGTAAAAGGATAGTAGCATTGCCCCTTCTCTCTTTTCTCTCATTATATATATATATATATATATATATTTGGGCCTTCTTTCATTTTTTTGGCCTCTTTTTTCTCATCCGGGGTCTCATCCCGACTTGTGGGGGAATCATAGTCTCCATCATCCTTTCCTCACATGGGACAATGCTCTAATAAAGATCATCACACTTTTATTTACTTACAACTCAAGAATTACAACTCGATACTTGGAGCAAAATATGACTCTATATGAATGCCTCCGGCGCTGTACTGGGATGTGCAATGAATCAAGAGTGACATGTATGAAAGAATTATGAACGGTGGCTTTGCAACAAATACGATGTCAACTACATGATCATGCAAAGCAATATGACAATGATGGAGCTTGTCATAATAAACGGAACGGTGGAAAGTTGCATGGCAATATATCTCGGAATGGCTATGGAAATGCCATAATAGGTAGGTATAGTGGCTGTTTTGAGGAAGTTATATGGTGGGTTTATGGCACCGGTGAAAGTTGCGCGACACTAGAGAGGCTAGCAATGGTGGAAGGGTGAGAGGGCGTATAATCCATGGACTCAACATTAGTCATAAAGAACTCACATACTTATTGCAAAAATCTATTAGTTATCGAAACGAAGTACTACGCGCAGGCTCCTAGGGGATAGATTGGTAGGAAAAGACCATCGCTCGTCACCGACCGCCACTCATAATGACGACAATCAAAAAATAAATCATGCTCCGACTTCATCACATAATGGTTCACCATACGTGCATGCTACGGGAATCACAAACTTTAACACAAGTATTTCTACAATCCACAATTACTCACTAGCATGACTCTAATATCACCATCTTTGTATCTCAAAACAATATTAAGGAATCAAACTTTTCATAGTATTCAATGCACTTTATATGAAAGTTTTTATTATATCTCTCTTGGTTGCCCATCATATTAGGACTAAATTCATAACCAAAGAAAATTACCATGCTATTTAGAGACTCTCAAAATGGTATAAGTGAAGCATGAGAGTTCAACAATTTCTTCAAAATAAAACTACCACGTGCTCTAAAAAGATATAAGTGAAGCACTAGAGCAAACGACAAACTACTCCAAAAGATATAAGTGAAGATCAATAAGTAGTTGAATAATTATGTAACTATGTGAAGTCTCCTTCTCATTTAAGTATTTTAGATCTTAATATTTTATTCAAACAACAAGCAAACCAAAATAAAATTAAACGACGCTCCAGGCAAAACACATATCATGTGGTGAATACAAATATAGCTCCAAGTAAGGTTACCGATGAACGAAGACAAAAGAGGGGATGCCATCCGGGGCATCCCCAAGCTTAGATGCTTGGTTGTCCTTTAATATTACCTTGGGGTGCCTTGGGCATCCCAAAGCTTAGGCTCTTGCCACTCCTTATTCTGTAGTCCATCAAAACTTTACCCAAAAATTGAAAACTTCACAACACAAAACTTAACCGAAAACTTGAGCTCCGTTAGTGTAATAAAACAAATCATTCACTTTGGTACTGTCAAGACAAGATTCATAACTTTTCTCACATGATACCTACTGTACCCTATAATTTCTACAACTATTAAGCAATATAAGCGATAGAAACTAGAAAACAAGTAAAATATGCATTGAAAACAGAATCTGTCAAAAATAGAACAGTTTGTAAAGATCTGAATTGAAATCATACTTCTGTAACTCCAAAAATTCTGAAACATTAGAATAGTTTAGACAATTTGTATATCAATCTTGTGCAAAAAAAAATTAGATCAAAATCATGTTCCAGTGAAGTTTCAAAATTCCTGGGCTGGGAGCAAAAGTTTCTGTTTTTGCACAGAATCAAGTCAACTATCATCCATACTATCCCAAAGGCTTTACTTGGCACTTTATTGAAACAAAAGCTATAAAACATGATTACTACAGTAGCTTAATCATGTGATCACACAAAAACAGTTGGTAAAGGTGTTGGGTTGTCTCCCAACAAGCGCTTTTCTTTAACGCATTTTTAGCTAGGCATGATGATTTCAATGATGCTCACATAAAAGATAAAAAATGAATCACAAAGAGAGCATAGTGAAGCATATGACTAGCATATTTAAGTCTAACCCACTTCCTATGCATAGGGATTTTGTGAGCAAATAATTCATGGGAACAAGAATCAACTAGCATAGGAAGGCAAAACAAGCATAACTTCAAGATTTTCAACACATAGAGAGGAAACTTGATATTATTGCAATATGTAGAAGCATATGTTCCTCCCTCATAATAATTTTCAGTAGAATCATGAATGAATTCAACAATATAACCATCACATAAGGCATTCCTTTCATGATCCACAAGCATACAAATTTTACTACTCTCCATATAAGCAAATTTCTTCTCATTCGGAATAGTAGGAGTATCATATGAAACTTGAATACTATAAATTGTTTCCACAATAAAAGAGTAATGTTCAGTAAAAGGATATTCAAAATTATGACAATAATTATCACCACTTTTTATAACATAAGTATCATCACAATAATCATCATAAGTGGCAACTTTGTTCTCATCATAGTCAATTGAAACCTCTTCCGAAATAGTGGAATCATTACTAAATAAATTCATGACCTCTCCAAATCCACTTTTATCATTATAATAAGATTCAACTCCCTCCAAAATAGTGGGATCACTACTTCCTAAAGTTGACACTCTTCCAAACCCACTTTCATAAATATTGCAATCATCATAAATAGGAGGCATGCTATCATCATAATAAATTTGCTCATCAAGACTTGGGGGACTAAAAATATCATCTTCATTAAACATAGCGTCCCCAAGATTGGGACAAACATTAATTGCAGCAAATAAATTCTCAAACATGTCATTCTAATCAAACATAGCATCCCCAAGCTTGTGGTTTTGCATATCATAAGCATAATCACTCTCATCATTAATAGTATGAATAACACCAATAGTATAGCAATTATTATCATCACAATTTTCTAAGTTTGTAGCGACCAGACCTCAAACAGTCTGATCTCTGTGCATAAGTGTAATCCCTGGATCGGTAATGCTGACACACACAATACTTGAAGGATTTATAACAGAGTAGCAATCACACACTTATTACATCGAAGGTCTCAAAAGAGAACTTATTACAATAAATATGGCTTAAGGCCATCTAATTACGATAACAGCGGAAGGCTTGGAAGATAAAGTGAGTCCATCAACTCCAACGGCATCACTGAGTGAAAGATCACGACCTAAGGCTCCTTACTCGTCGTCTGAAAAGTCTGCAACATGATACGTTGCAGCCCGAAAATGGGTCAGCACATGGAATATGCTGGCAAGGTAACACAAAAGAGTAATGAACAGAATAATGCTATCACTACATGCATATATGGCTGGTGGAGGCTGTATGGTTAACATGTTTTGCGAAAAGCCAATTTTTCCCAACTGCAAAGGAATATATTTTATTTAACTACAAAGTTGGTTGAAAAATGTTGAGAATGGTAAACCCCATCTCAATCCCAATTATAAATAATTAATAACCCAATAAATTAATTATATAGAGTGATGAGATCAACATGATAATCCAAGAACCAGATACTCAAGATGTCCATAACCGGGGACACGACTAACCATGATTAGTTTGTACACTCTGCAGAGGTTTGTGCACTTTTCCCCACAAGACTCCATCTCCTCCGTTGGATTTCTCGCACTACATGGTGTTTGAGAAACGGATGACCGAGACACAGTCTTTCAGAAGCGTTAGCACCTTATGATGGGTAGACCGGTACACCTACATCCCCTACATCTGCTAGTCTACCACTCTAAGAGTTCGCACGACTTAATCAACTATGCTAGAGCCCGTAATAGCTTGTGGCTGCACACGGAAGTTTCTAGCATGAATAATCTTATGATCCCTTTGAGCCTGGGTGGCAGTCCATAGGAGAATCACACGGTACCCCGGGATTTCCAAAAATACAGGCAATCACTGGAATTCCCCAGGTGCCTCAATCCACCGAGATGTGTATTTAAGTTGCCACCTTAAGTTGAACCATTGATTAACAATCTCACATCTATCATGAATACACTCAAACCCAATCCACATCTACGAGCATAGCATAGCAATATAAGCAACGTAGAAGTAACTCCCAAGGTTTGATAATAAACAGGTGAATAGGTACTACCTCATCTACTTCCCAAACCCACAATTTATTTCAGATCCTAACCATGCAATTGTTTTGAGGGTTGATCTAATGCAATAAAACTGGGTAGTAAGAGGTATGATCAAAGTGTTACTTGCCTTGCTGATGATCCGCGAAACCTAGAGACTCGTAGTAGCACGCTTCACACTCCGGGTACTCTATCGCAAACAAACAAGCATACAATAAGCAATCAAACAAGGGCATGGGTAAAACTCAAATAAGAGATCTAACCAGAAAGTTCAACTTAATAACTCCGGTTTGCAAAAAGAATCAAATCAAACGAAGCAACAAAACTCAAACGGTGAAAGAAACAAGCTTCGTTTACTAATCTGGACTAAAGTCAAATTGTACAGTAGCAAAATCTTGTTTAAGTTGGTTAAACAGAAATAAGGTTCCGAGACGAAACTCTAGGCGCTTGAATCGCCTGATTCCGATAAACGAGCGAAAAGTTATACTAAAACGAAAATCGGATCAGAAATCGCGATAAAAAATAATCGCGAAAGAATCCGAGAAAAAGAAAAACTGACAAACAGGCTAACGAACGAACGTTCGCTGTCTGCGGCTAACGAGTGAACACCGTTCACTAAAACGAACGTACGGACGAACGTCCGCTAAATAAATAAACCGAATAAAATAAAATAAAACCGATCTATTCTAAAAAAACGAAAACTAGGGTTTTCTGGAAAGAAAAACCTGAATCGGTTTTCTCTCAAAAACCGGCGGCGGCGGGGCGTCTACCTCGGCGGGGCTCCGGCAAGATCCGGCGGCTCTGACGGGGTCCGGTGGGGCGGCTGGGTGCTCGGGCGGCGGCGGGGCGGCAACGGCAGGCGGCGGCGGCGCTAGGCGGCGGGGTTTGGCGGGGCGGCTCGGGTGGTGGTGGTGGGGGTCGGTGGCGGCGGTATTTAAGAGGAGGGGGGCGGCGGCAGGCTTGGGGAGGGACCGTCTCGGGAGGCGTGCTCCTCCCGGACTCGGGCGGCGGCGGCGGCTTCGCTCGGGACTCCGGTCCCGAACCGGTGCGGGAGACGGCGGCGGCGCGGGCTTGGCCGGCTCGGCTGGGCCTTCGGCCCAGTCTGGCGCGCGAACAGGTTTTTTTAAAATAATGTTCCGGCGAAAATAAATCCTAGAAAAATAAATAAAAATCTAAAAATGCCAAAACAAATTTTCACCGTCTAAATAAAAAATTTAGAACAAGATGAACATTTTCTTGGACCTGAAATGCAATTTTGAAAACGTGCAATTTTCTAATTCAAATAAAATTGCAATAAAATCCAAATAAAATTATCTTTTCGTTCCAGTATTTTTTATATTTTCCAAATCCATAAATTTTCAGGTCAATTGGACTCCATTTGATATTCCCTTTCTGTGAAACTCAAAAACAAGGAAAAAACAGAAACTGGCACTGGGCTCTAGGTTAATAGGTTAGTCCCAAAAATCATATAAAATAGCATAAAAATGCATATAAAACATCCAAGATAGATAATATAATAGCATTGAACAATAAAAAATTATAGATACGTTGGAGACGTATCAGTTAGCGATAGTTGGAGAAGCAATAGTTGGCGAGACGACCACGACGCAACGATGGAGATCAAGGTGTCGAGCCGGTGACGATGGAGATCATGACGATGCTTTGGAGATGGAGATCAAAAGCACAAGATGATGGCCCATCATGTCACATATTTTTATTGCATGTGATGTTTATCTTATATGCATCTTATATGACTTAGTACGGCGGTAGCATTATAAGATGGTCCCTTAACTAAATTTCAAGGTAAAAGTGTTCTCCGTGAGTATGCACCGTTGCTACAGTTCGTCGTGTTGAGACATCACGTGATGATCGGGTGTGATAGACTCTACGTTCACATACAACGGGTGCAAGACAGTTTTGCACATGCGGAATACTTGGGTTAAGCTTGACGAGCCTAGCATGTACAGACATGGCCTCGGAACACTGGAGACTGAATAGTCGAACGTAAATCATATAGTAGATATGATCAACATAGAGGTGTTCACCATTGATGAGTACTCCATCTCACGTGATGATCGGACATGGATTAGTTGATTTGGATCACGTATCACTTAGATGACTTGAGGGATGTCTATTTAAGTGGGAGTTCATTAGTAATTTGATTAATTTAACTTAATTTATCATGAACTTAGTCCTGATAGTATTTGCAAATCTATGTTGTAGATCAATAAGCTCGCGATGTAGCTCCCCTATTTTTGATATGTTCCTAGAGAAAAATAAGTTGAAAGATGATAGTAGCAATGATGTGGACTGGGTCCGTGATCTGAGGATTATCCTCATTGCTGCACAGAAGAATTATGTTCTTGATGCACCGCTAGGTGACAGACCTATTGCAGGAGCAGATGCAGATGTTATGAACGTCTGAAAGCTCGATATGATGACTACTTAATAGTTTAGTGCGCCATGCTTTACGGCTTAGAACCTGTACTTCAAAAATGTTTTGAACGCCACAGAGAATATGAGATGTTCCAAGAGCTGAAATTGGTATTTCAGACTCATGCCCGTGTTGAGAGGTATGAGACCTCTGACAAGTACTTTGCCTACAAGATGGAGGAGAATAGCTCAGGTAGTGAGCATGTGCTCAGAATTTCTAGGCACTACAATCTCTTGAATCAAGTGGGATTTAATCTTCCAGATAAGATAGTGATTGACAGAGTTCTCTGGTCACTATCACCAAGCTACTAGAACTTCGTGATGAACTATAATGTGCAAGGGATAAACGCGAAAGATTCCCGAGCTCTTCGCGATGATGAAATCGGCGAAGGTAGAAATCAAGAAAGAGCATCAAGTGTTGATGATTAAAAAGACCACTAGTTTCAAAAAAGGGCAAGGGAAAGAAAGGGAACTTTAAGAAGAATGGCAAAGCAAGTTGTCGCTCCCATGAAGAAGCCCAAAGTTGGACCCAAGCCTGAAACTGAGTGCCTCTACTGCAAAGGAAATGGTCACTGGAAGCGGAACTACCCCAAATACTTGGCGGATAAGAAGGATGGCAAAGTGAACAAAGGTATATTTGATATACATGTTATTGATGTGTACCTTGCTAGTGTTCGTAGTAGCCCTTGGGTATTTGATACCAGTTCAGTTGCTAAGATTAGCAACTCGAAACAGGAGTTGCAGAATAAACTTAAACTAGTTAAGGGCGAGGTGACGATGTGTGTTGGAAGTGATTCCAAGGTTGATACGATCACCATCGCACACTCCCTCTACCTTCGGGATTAGTGTTGAACCTAAATAAATGTTATTTGGTGTTTGCGTTGAGCATGAATAAGATTTGTTCATGTTTATTGCAATACGGTTGTTCATTTAAGTCAGAGAATAATTGTTGTTCTGTTTACATGAATAAAACCTTATATGGTCATACACCCAATGTGAATGGTTTATTGAATCTTGATCGTAGTGATACACATATTCATAAAATTGATGCCAAAAGATGCAAAGTTGATAATGATAGTGCAACATACTTGTGACACTGCCGTTTAGGTCATATTGGTGTAAAGCGCATGAAGAAACTCCATGTAGATGGACTTTTGGAACCACTTGATTATGAATCATTTGATGCTTGTGAACCATGGCTCATAGGTAAGATGACTAAAACTCCGTTCTCCGGAACAATGGAGCGAGCTAATGACTTATTGGAAATAATACATGCCGATGTATGCGGTCCGATGAGTGTTGAGGCATGCGGCGGGTATCGTTATTTTCTGGACTTCACAGATGATTTGAGTAGGTATGGGTATATCTACTTGATGAAACACAAGTCTGAAACATTTGAAAAGTTCAAAGAATTTCAGAGTGAAGTGGAGAATCATCGTAACAAGAAAATAAAGTTTCTACGATCTGATCACGGAGGCGAATACTTGAGTTACGAGTTTGGCCTTCATTTAAAACAATGTGGAATTGTTTCACAACTCACGCCACCTGGAACAGTGATGTCTGCTAGAACTACGTCGGTATTTCCCCAAAGAGGAAGGGATGATGCAGCACAGCAACGGTAGGTATTTCCCTCAGTGATGAGACCAAGGTTATCGAACCAGTAGGAGAACCAAGCAACACTACGTAAACAACACCTGCACACAAATAACAAATACTCGCAACCTGTCGGGGATATACCCCGCGGCGTAAACCGGCCGGAAGTATAACCCGGCCGGACTTGGCGGTTTACTTGAGATCCGGCTGAGAATTGACGATCCACTGGCGACCCGTTTGGACCTGGCGGTTTACGATTCATTGGTAATCCGGCAGGCGGGTCAGAGGAGCGACAAGACCCGGTGGCCCAACGGGCGGTTCAGGAAGGCCGATTCATACTATGGTGGGCCGGTTTACAAGGAAAGGCGTGAGGAATATTTGTCTTACAAGGAGTTAAGATCTGGACTTGTATCCGGTTTGTATTAGAGATAGACTAGTCCTAATCCTAATAGGACTCCACATGTAACCGCCCCTTCAACATATATAAGGAGGGGCAGGGCTCCCCAAAGAGGGACAGGCAACAATCAATAATCTCTAGGGCTAGACACAATTAGAGGAGAGCCGGTTTACCGGCGACTCCCCCATGAGCATAATGAGATCTAGCCTCAAACAGCATGTAGGGTTATTACCGGATGATGTTTCCCGGGGCCCGAAGCTGTCTAAATCCTCGTCTTGTGTTGCGCCTCTCGATTCCGCTCAACCCCTCTCAAGCTACTACATAGATGCGCTGGCCTCACGACTAAGTCCTCACCCTAGGACATCTGCCGTGACAAAACCACGACAGTTGGCGCCCACCGTGGGGCCTGCGCACGGTGGTGTTGAGTTCTTGGAGGGATCTCTCTTAGGGTTCAAGGGATACACAATTCGTTGGATGAAGAAGAGTTGGGAAATTCATTGTTTTTTGATCAGATCGGCGATAAAACCTTTCTTGAGCCAGCAGTACAGGATTTGAAAGATGTTATGTATATTGATGCTGCGGTTGCGCAACGGCCGGGACAGGATCTACTACGCGTGGAAGTCGCTCAAGGCTGCGGCGTCTTCGCTATTCCGCCGAGCACCGTCGCCGGTCGCTGAGACCGATTGGATTTTCCACTGCGGCGATCATACTGCAGCATTACGCCGAGGCTGGCTCGAACTTTTTGCTGCACCACTATCAAATCTAAGCCGCCGTGTCCGATCCGCCGGGTTGTTTTTGATGCTCTACGTACAACTGTCCAAGTCCGAGGTGATCAAAGATAGCTAAACACGTGTCACAAGCAACATCTGTTGGTACAGCGGCGATCAAGACAGTTGCTTCAGCCCCGTGAAGTCTCTGGATCGATGTAGCACACACACAGGAATCAAGGGACCAAGTGCTGATCAATGCAAAAAAAGAAAAGAAAAAACAAGGCAAATCTGTGTACAAGGAGGTGCTTATCAGTCAAAATCAGTGGCCAAAATCAACTGCCATGGTTTACATCACGGCAAGCCGGCCGCAACTGACATGAAGACAAATTACTGAACCAGTTATTATTGTACTGGGCTGAGGCGTGGAAGGTTCGCGCATTGAAAATACGCAAGGATGAATAGTAGGATACGGAGTTAAAAAAAGAACAGAAGAAGAGGACCAAGACGCAGAAGCAAAGCTGACTGCGACCCGGACTCCATTGTCTCCGTCTGCGACCCACCCACTGGAATGACTCGCTGCTACCGTCGAGTTGCGCCCTGCCTGTGAACAGCCATCAGGCGCCTTCGAGTCGCCTCCAGGTCGTATTCCCGTGAATCCGTCTCCACCACAGTGACCAACACCCGGCAGCTATACCTCCGCTTTAAACCGCCATACCTTTGCTCAGAGTCGCTGAGTGGCCCCGCCTGTGGCCGCGGCCACCTCTGCTTCGCTCTGAGCCGCCCGCGTGATAAAGCACCTGGTGATTCAAGTGCCAAGGCTGCAGCTGGGGACGCCACTAGCAAGCTGCGTGTGCATGCGTGAATTTTCAAAACAGCAAAATCATGCCAAAGGGAGCAAGCCCTCACGCAGAGAAAACAAGCTACGTACAAGATTCATCGGCTGAGCCAAACACATACAAAAAAAGGAGGAGAAGGTCACGTGGAGACCTCAGGCACTTGAAGACAAGAAAACCAATCAATTCTTCTGTGAAAAACGAAAGCAGTACTATGCATTATCCAGCACCAGCATCCGTATTCATCCGGCAAAAAATACCAGGTGTTATTTTTCCTATATATTTTATCAGTACATATTAATTCATCCGACAAAAATTACTCTGGCCTGTAATATTTTTACGCAGGGCGACTATTAAAAGAAGGGGTGGTGTTATACCACGGATGCACATTCGGCTGTGTCGCGCGGCTTCACGGACAGGCGTGTCGCGGTTCGGTTTACATCAACGCGCCGGCCGACTTGCCCGTCCGCACCGCCTTACAACGCCACGGACGACTTGCCCGTCCACCCTCGCGGCCGGTTCACGCGTCCGCGCCGGCTTACAACACGGAGGACAACTTGCTCGCCCGCACCGGCTCACAAACACCGTGGACGGTTTATCTGTCTGCTCCCGCGGCCGATTCACCCGTGAAGGATTCCAGTTTCACCTAGTGATCATCAACTTCATGGTGGATTATTTTTGGCCTAAACACATCAGGTGATATCCATCTAAAATATATTTTTAGCACATATTATTTTTGTCAAAGAATAGTTTATCTTTGCCTTGGTCTGCAATATTGTTTATGCAGGACAATTGTTCACTGCAAAAGCTATGGCTGTGTCATAAACTCGCGCCACAGTCACCTCAACCTTCCATGGATTCACATCGTGCTATCAACACCAATGATATACAAGTTATGCCGGTTTATATCACGGTCAAATATGGAGAGTCTCAAGCCAACTCCTCGAGTCACCTTTGAGACTCGGGGGCTACGATGACATGACTCAGCAAATCTTGCCAGTTTCAGCAAAATTAAGAACCCCAGGACGATGGAGGGAAAGATAACCCGGTCCCGGAGGCTACTGTTATATTGATGAAAATTTAAAGGCCATCAGCAAATTTCCTGTTTAGAAAGTATATGACAGTTACAAAATCCCGGCTCAATGAAGAAGTTCCGGGTCATCAGAAAATATTCCGGTTTAAAATCCGGCTCAAGGGAAGTCAGTCTCACTGAAGCTCTCAAATATCCGGTTTACAATCCGGTTCAAGGGAAATCTGTTCTCCCACAAAGCTCTGAAGCGCTCAAATCCGGTTTAAAAATGTCCGGTTCAAAAAGGAATTAACTTCTCGCAAGTTTGAGTTGAAAGGCCGTCAGAAAATTTCCGGCTGAAAATGAAGATTCCGGTTTGCAATCCGGTTTAAGGGAAATCTGTTCTCCCACAAAGCTTTGAAGCTCTCAATATCCGGTTCAAAATCCCGGTTCAAGAAGGATTTATCTCTTGCAAAAGGTTAAAGGGTGCCAAAGAGGACCTGCTGCCATGATGCGCGGTTCAAACATGGGTATCATGCCTTATTGGCTTATCATATTATTGATCACTTGGGGGCTTGGTCGTATCTGAACCATAGCTACACCTCTTGATCGGCGTAATGCCACAGGATCACTTGGGGGCTTGGTCGAACCCGAACCATAGCTACACCTCTTGATCGGCGTAATGTGACAACATCACTTGGGGGCTTGGTCGTATCTGAACCATAGCTACACCTCTTGATCGGCGTAATGCCACAACATCACTTGGGGGCTTGGTCGAACCCGAACCATAGCTACACCTCTTGATCGGTGTAATGCCACAGCATCACATGGGAGCTTGGTCGAATCCGAACCATAGCTACACCTCTTGATCGGCGTAATGCCACAGCATCACTTGGGGCTTGGTCGAACCCGAACCATAGCTACACCTCTTGATCAAATTTGGGGCCTGGCAGCCCGTGAAAAGCCTCGACTACAACGGTTTTATTTGCCTTTTGCTAAGTTTCTCTATTTTTTGATAAGATTTGTGATGTTTTCAAACCGGTGTTTATCAACCCGGTTAGGTTGTCAACTACAAGTTGTCAGTACATGATCAAGTTATAATCCGAAGACTATCAGCCCGGTCTGGTTTTGACTCAAAGTCACCAGTATGGAATAAACCGGTGTTTATCACAACCCAGAACGGTTTTATTGTAAACCGGCATCATATAATAGGAGTTACTTCTACTCTGGATTAGGGTTGTTACCCTCACTACAAAGTTGGTCAACCAACGACGTGATTCAATGTCACAGGTATGATATATTACACATTTGATTATTCTTAAGTGCAGCCTTGGTTATAAACCTGGGTTATATGTTGGGCATTATGACCCGTCCGGCAGTAAACCGCCAGGACACTTTAAACTTGTTGTATGCAGAAACAGGTTGAATAAAGCATGATTATAAATCACCGGCGTTTATTAACCCGGCCTGGCTTTCGACTATAAGTCGCCAGTATGATGATAAATTTTCCAGTGTTTATTAAACCGGCCTGGCTTTGAATTATAAGTCGCCAGTATATATATTTGGATTGCGCCATTGGAATCATGCGCTTATAAATCATTGAGTATATTATTCAAATCTTTAAATAGCCAACATGGCTGGATTTTTTTATGGTTATCAACAGATGAGGTATTCAAAGTCGCTTTGGCGCAATGGCTATTATTTTATCAATGGATATGGTTTATTCTACAATGGAAGGATCAGTCCCGAGTCGCTGCAGGCTTACGACCCGGCACTTGGGGGCTACATTATTTAAATTGAGATTATATCAAATATGCAAGTCTCATGTCGCTGCAAGCATGCACCATGACACTTGGGGGCTAATGCAAAGTCATTTTTTGCTCATCTTATTGAAGACCCGACTCATCATATCATAATGAGCCGGCCCTTGGGGGCTACCAATTGCTCCTGTGAACATTCAAGGTATACAAGCCTTAATCCATTATATTAAAGGGTTCATTACTCAGTTGGTAAAGCACAAAGCTCTTAACCTTGTGGACGTGGGTTCAAGCCCTACGATGGAAGCTACATTATAAGATGTTATTTTAATTGAAGTATATATCAAGTCCCGGTTCAGTATTATCTTACTAAGCTGGCCCTTGGGGGCTACACATCACTGCTAAAATCTACATGATTATATTTACAAAGTCCCTGCTCATTATTGCATGATAACCCGGCCCTTTGGGGCTACACTGATTGAAGTTTTTATAAGCAATTACAAGTCCCGGGTTGCTGCAAGCATGACAACCCGGCACTTGGGGGCTACATATATGGAGTATTCAGTTTATATGATTGAGATGAACAAACCGGATTTCTTCAAGGTTGAAAACACTTATTGGAGCAAGTCTTAAGTTATCACTATGTTCTCCTCTTAAGACTTGGGGGCTACAGGTATTATGCATATAAAGGAGGAACGTCTTCAGTTTATCAGTTTTGAACAAATCAGGAAGATCAATTACATGACCCGGTGTCGACAACAATTATGACCCGGTGCCATCAATATTTATAAACCGGCAATTTTGACCATGATAAACCGACAAGTTCTACATTTTCAAACCGGCGGATATCAGTTGAATATTTGAAGACCAATATTTTTGTCAAGTCAGAGCATTGAAGGCCGATTCAAATGGATTCTTTCTTTACAATATTTATTCTACAAGTAAATTGATTATGAAGCAGGTCTATTGACCAGGATTTTCTGGAAGGAGGAAATGACAAGGACTTAAGGATGATCAGGTGCCGGTCTACAAGAATTCTTAACACGGAGCACAACCTGTCAAATTTGTTCTTGTGTTTGTTTTACAGGATCAGTTTAACATGGATAAATCCAAATTAAACTGGGGGCTAATGTCGGGGATACACCCCGCGGCGTAAACCGACCGGAAGTATAACCCGGCCGGACTTGGCGGTTTACTTGAGACCCGGCTGAGAATTGACGATCCACTGGCGACCCATTTGGACCTGGCGGTTTACAATTCATTGGTAATCCGGCAGGCGGGTCAGAGGAGCGACAAGACCCTGTGGCCCAACGGGCGGTTCATGAAGGCCCATACTATGGTGGGCCGGTTTACAAGGAAATGCGTGAGGAATATTTGTCCTACAAGGAGTTAAGACCTGGACTTGTATCCGGTTTTTATTAGAGATAGACTAGTCCTAATCCTAATAGGACTCCACATGTAACCCGCCCCTTCAACATATATAAGGAGGGGCAGGGCTCCCCAAAGAGGGACATGCAACAATCAATAATCTCTAGGGCTAGACACAATTAGAGGAGAGCCGGTTTACCGGCGACTCCCTCATGAGCGTAATGAGATCTAGCCTCAAACAGCATGTAGGGTTATTACCGGATGATGTTTCCCGGGGCCCGAAGCTGTCTAAATCCTCGTCTTGTGTTGCGCCTCTCGATTCCGCTCAACCCCTCTCAAGCTACTACATAGATGCGCTGGCCTCACGACTAAGTCCTCACCCTAGGACATCTGCCGTGACAAAACCACGACACAACCCGACGTGTTAAAGGGGTTGTCAATCCCTTTCGGGAAACAGCGCCAGAAATTGGCAAATGGACGTGAGAAAGTTGTAATAGATTGAATAAATGGATCGCAAATAAGATAAAGTGCAGCAAGGTATTTTTGTATTTTTGGTTTAACAGATCTGAAAATAAAAGCAAATAAAAATAATCGCGAAGGCAAATATAATAAAGAAGAGACCCGGGGGCCGTATTTCACTAGTGGCTTCTCTCGAGAAAAATAACAAACAGTGGGTAAACGAATTACTGTTGGACAATTGATAGAACTTCAAATAATCATGATGATATCCAGGCAATGATCATTATATAGGCATCACGTACAAGATTAGTAGACCGACTCCTGCCTACATCTACTACTATTACTCCACACATCGATCGCTATCCAGCATGCATCTAGTGTATTAAGTTCATGGAAAAACGGAGTAATGCAATAACAACGATGACATGATGTATACAAGATCTATTTATGTATAAATAGACACCATCTTGTTATCCTTCATAGCAACGATACATACGTGTCGGTTCCCCTTCTGTCACTGGGATCAAGCACCGTAAGATCGAACCCATTACAAAGCACCTCATCCCATTGCAAGATAAATAGATCAAGTTGGCCAAACAAAACCCAAATATCGGTGAAGAAATACGAGGCTATAAGCAATCATGCATATAAGAGATCAAAGAAGAATCAAATAAATTTCATGGATAAAAAGATAGATCTGATCATAAACTCAAAGTTCATCAAATCCCAACAAACACACCGCAAAAAGAGTTGCATCATATGGATCTCCAAGAGACCATTGTATTGAGAATCAAAATAGAGAGAGGAAGCCATCTAGCTACTAACTACGGACCCGTAGGTCTACACAGAACTACTCACGCATCATCAGAGAGGCACCAATGGGCATGATGAACCCCTCCGTGATGGTGTCTAGATTGGATCTGGTGGTTCCGGAACTTGCGACAGTTGGAATTGATTTTCGTCGACTCCCCTAGGGTTTCTGGAATATTGGGGTATTTATAGAGCAAAGAGGCGGTGCGGGAGGCCACTGAGGTGGGCCCAGGCGCGCCCTGGTGTCTTGTGCTCACCTCGGGCTCCCTCTACGGTACTTCTTTGGCCCACTAGATGTCTTTTGGTCCAAAAAATCCATAAAAAGTTTCGCTGCGTTTGGACTCCATTTGGTATTGATTTCCTGCAATGTGAAAAACATGCAGAAAACAGCAACTAGCATTGGGCACTATGTCAATAGGTTAGTACCAAAAAATGGTATAAAATGACTATAAAATGATTGTAAAACATCCAAGAATGATAATATAACAGCATGGAACAATCAAAAATTATAGATACGTTGGAGACGTATCAGCATCCCCAAGCTTAATTCCTGCTCGTCCTCGAGTAGGTAAATGATAAAAACAGAATTTTTGATGTGGAATGCTGCCTAACATGTTCATCACATATTCTTTTCTTTGTAGCATGGACATTTGGACTTTTATATGGTTCAAAGCAATAGCCTTGTTTTGACATGATAATTTCAATACTCAAGCATATCAACAAGCAACCATGTCTTTCAAAATATCAACACTAAAATAAGTTATCCCTAGCCCATTATGCTCAATCATTGATCCATTCATGAAACACACTCGCATATTAGCTACACTCAATGCTCAAGTACGATCATAGTGCCCCTTAGTTGGTGCTTTATAAGAGAAGATGGAGACTCAAATAAAAAATTCATAAAGTAAAAGAAGGGCCCTTCGCTGAGGGAACTAGGGATTTTGGGAGGCATGCTTTTCCTATCAACGAGAACGATTGAGTAGTTCCCAATACTTCCCACGCTAGATATATCATAGGCGGTTACCAAATAGAAATTAAAGTTTATTCCTTTTTCAACCACACTTTCACTTTCCATGGCTAGCCGTATCCGCGGGTGCCTTCCATACCAATACTTTCCAAGGAATTTATTATTTGTAAGTAAATTCATTTTTCATTTCGGGACTGGGCATCACTAATACCTTTGCCTTACTCTCGTGCAATGACAAGTGAATAAACAATCATCATGAGAATAACATATCTAGCATGAAAATATATTAGCCACCCCTACCGTTTCATGAGCGCTACGAGCACACAAAAGAGAAATTTATTTTGAAAATTAGAGATTGCACATACAAATTTGCTTAGAACGGCAAAAGAATACCACATATAGGTAGGTATGGTGGACTCATGTGGCAAAACTGGTTTGAAGGATTTTGGATGCACAAGTAGAGATCATACTTAGTGCAAAATGAAGGCTAGCAAAAGATTGAGAAGCGACCAACCAATAAATGAAAAATCTCATAAGCGGGCATTAAGCATAATTAACACCGAATAATGCACCACAAGTAGGATGTAATTTCATTGCATAACCATTGACTTTCATGCTTGCATGGGGAATCACAAACCTTAACACCAATATTCTTACTAAAGCACAATTACTCATCAACATGACTCACGTATCACATCATGATATCTCAAAACTATTACAAGGAATCAAGTTTATTTTGTCCAATGATCTTCATGAAAGTTTTCATTATATCCTCCTTGGATATCTATCACTTTGGGACTAATTTTCATGTGTTGCTTTTGATAAGCTCAAACGAATATAAGTGAAGATCAGGAGCATAAATATTTCTTTCTCTCAAAATAATTTAGGTGAAGCAAGAGAGAATTTCTTCAAAAATACTAAAGCACACCGTGCTCAAAAAGATATAAGTGAAGCACTAGAGCAATTCCATAGCTCATAAAGATTTAAGTGAAGCATAGAGAGCAATTCTAACAGGTCATGGCATAATTTTGGCTCTCTCAAATAGGTGTGTCCAGCAAGGATTCAAAACTTAAAACAAAAGGCAAAACAAGCAAAGACTCATATCATACAAGACGCTCCAAGCAAAACTCATAGTATGTGACGAATAAAAATATAGTTCCGAGTAAAATACCAATGGTCGTTAGAAAAAAGTGGGGATGCCACTCGGGCATTCCCAAGCTTAGTTGCTTGCTTCTCTTTGGATAATAGCTTGGTATGCCATGGGCATCCCCAACCTCAGGCTCTTCTTACTCCTTATTCCTTCATCCATCGTAACATCACCCAAAACTTGAAAACTTCAATCACACAAAACTCAACAAAACCTTCGTGAGATCTGTTAGTATAAGAAAACAAATCACTACTATAAGAACTATTGCAAACCCATTCATATTTTATTCTTGCATTATATCTACTGTATTCCAACTTTTCTATGGCAAAAATTCTTCAAAGAAAATCATAGAATCATCAAAACAAGCACACAACGCAAAGAAAACAGAATCTGTCAAAAACAGAACAGTCTGTAGCAATCTGGATATTTCGAATACTTCTGTAACTCAAAAAAATCTAAAAAATTAGGACCACATGAGAAATTTGTATATTAATCTTCTGCAAAAAGAATTGGTATTTTATCATGCTTCTGTTAAAAATTAGAATTATTTTCGTGAGCGCAAAAGTTTCTGTTTTTCAGCAAGATCAAATCAACTATCACCCAACATAATCCTAAAGGCTTTGCTTGGCAAAAACACTAACTAAAACACAAAAAACACAATCATAATAGTAGCATAATTGTGCAAACACTCAAAAACGAAAAGACAAAGACAAAAATAAAGTTTATTCATTGGGTTGCCTCCCAACAAGCGCTACCGTTTTACGCCCTTAGCTAGGCATAAAGCAAGGATCTACGTATTGTCATCTTTGTTTTCCAACTCTTCAATCAAACACTTAGAATTATTTAAGGATTTAGCATACAATTTTTCAATGACAATGCTCCTAGGAACAAGTTTAAAGAATTCATTTTTGCACAAAGGATCTCTTATAACTTCGATAAAGTCCGTGTGAATACTAATCATCTTAAGATCTTCTTTATTGTTATGACTAGAAGTTGCACCATTGTTCTTAGTAACTTGAGTAATCTTGCCAATTTTTATCGGAGTTTTTTTGATAGTTTCAGCGGAAGCAAAAGCCATACTTAAATTACTAAAGATTTCTTCCAGTTTATCAATCCGAGACGGGCTTTCTTCGATTCTTTCATGTATTATGGTCTGTTTTCTTTTAACAGCTTAAAAACTTCTCCCGCTTTTGACCCAATTTTAGTGGCAAAATTATGCATCTTTTTATGCAAGTTTTCAATATGTTCTTCAGTAAGCATTTTCTTTTCAATAGCATCTAGTCTTTCCATGACATGCTCAAGAGTCAAAGTTGTTTCATTAATCATAAGAGGTGGTGAGCCCACTAGATTTCACATAGCATTAAAAGCATCAATAGAGGGACACATCAAGAAATTCCCATCGGTAATCGTATCAAGGATGAATCTATACCAAGTGGTGATGCCCACATAAAAACAGCGAAGAAGAACAATGGTACATTGCTTACGGATAGATCTATTATGATCATTGCAAATCCTATACCAAGCATCTTTTAAATTCTCCCCTCCCTTTTTGTTTAAAGTTGAGAACCTCATTCTCAGGAGTGCACGCAATAGAGGAAGAACTATCCATGACGACAAAAATGGCAAACAAGATTGCACACAAAAACAGATCTGACGAGAAAACGGCGAACGAAAATGAGGGCGAATAAGACAACACATTTTTGTGAAGTGGGGGAGAGGAAAACGAGAGGCAAATGGCAAATAAAGTAAATTGCAAGGAGATGATATTTGTGATTAGGAACCTGGTGGATGTTGATGATGTCTCCCCGGCAACGGTGCCAGAAATTCCTTTTGATGTCTGCTAGAACTACGTCGGTATTTCCCCAAAGAGCAAGGGATGATGCAGCACAACAACGGTAGGTATTTCCCTTAGTGATGAGACCAAGGTTATCAAACCAGTAGGAGAACCAAGCAACACTATGTAAACAACACCTGCACACAAATAACAAATGCTCGCAACCCGACGTGTTAAAGGGGTTGTTAATCCCTTTCGGGCAACGACGCCAAAAATTGGCAAATGGACGTGAGAAAGTTGTAATAGATTGAATAAATGGATCGCAAATAAGATAAAGTGCAACAAGGTATTTTTTGTATTTTTGGTTTAATAGATCTGAAAAGAAAAGCAAATAAAAATAGATCGAGAAGGCAAATATAATAAAGAAGAGACACGGGGGCCGTAGATTTCACTAGTGGCTTCTCTAGAGAAAAATAACAAACGGTGGGTAAACGAATTACTGTTGGGCAATTGATAGAACTTCAAATAATCATGACGATATCCAGGCAATGATCATTATATAGGCATCACGTCCAAGATTAACAGACCGACTCCTGCCTGCATCTACTACTATTACTCCACACATCGACCTCTATCCAGCATGCATCTAGTGTATTAAGTTCATGAAAAAACGGAGTAATGCAATAAGAACGATGACATGATGTATTTATGTAGAAATAGAGCCCATCTTGTTATCCTTAATAGCAATGATACATACGTGCGGTTCCCCTTCTGTCACTGGGATCAAGCACCCTAAGATCGAACCCATTACAAAGCACCTCTTCCCATTGCAAAATAAATAGATCAAGTTGGCCGAACAAAACCCAAATATCGGAGAAGAAATACGAGGCTATAAGCAATCATGCATATAAGAGATCAAAGAAGACTCAAATAACTTTCATGGATAAAAATATAGATCTGATCATAAACTCAAAGTTCAACGGATCCCAACAAACACATCGCAAAAAGAGTTACATCATATGGATCTCCAAGAGACCATTGTATTGAGAATCAAAAGAGAGAGATGAAGCCATCTAGCTACTAACTAAGGACCCGTAGGTCTACAAAGAACTACTCACGCATCATCGGAGAGGCACCAATGGGCATGATGAACCCCTCCGTGATGGTGTCTAGATTGGATCTGGTGGTTCTGGAACTTGTGGCGGCTGGAATTGATTTTCGTCATCTCCCCTAGGGTTTCTGAAATATTGGGGTATTTATAGAGCAAAGAGGCGGTGCAGGAGGCCACCGAGGTGGGCACAACCCACCAGGGCGTTCCTGGGCCTCCAGGCGCGCCCTGATGTCTTGTGCTCTCCTCGGGCTCCCTCTTCGGTACTTCTTTGTCCCACTGGATGTCTTCTGGAAAGTAGAACTTGATAAGGTAATTGTACCTTCTCTCGAATTGGAAAGTAGCACATCAGTGAAATCCGTTCCCATGATGCCTACACCAACCAGTGAGGAAGCTAATGATGATGATCATGAAACTTCAGATCAAGTTACTACTGGACCTCGTAGGTTGAATAGAGAACATTCCGCACCAGAGTGGCACGGTAATCCTGTCCTGGAAGTCATGTTACTAGACCATGACAAATCTACGAACTATGAAGAAGCTATGATGAGCCCAGATTCCGACAGGCTTGAGGCCATGAAATCTGATATAGGATCCATGTATGAGAACAAAGTGTGGACTTTGGTGGACTTGCCCGATGATCGGCAAGCCATAGAGAATAAATGGATCTTCAAGAGGAAGACTGGCGCTGATGGTAATGTTACTGTCCACAAAGCTCGACTTGTTGCAAAAGGTTTTTGACAAGCTCAAGGAGTTGACTACGATGAGACTTTCTCACCCGTAGCGATGCTTAAGTCCATCCAAATCATGTTAGCAATTGCCAAATTATGAAATGTGGCAAATGGATGTCAAAACTGCATTCCTTAATGGATATCTTAAAGAAGAGTTGTATATGATGCAATCAGAAGGTTTTGTCACTCCTAAAGGTGCTAACAAAGTGTGCGAGCTCCAGCAATCCATCTATGGACTGGTGCAAGCATTTCGGAGTTGTAATATACGCTTTGATGAGGTGATCAAAGCATATGGTTTAATACAGACTTACGGTGAAGCATGTATTTACAAGAAAGTGAGTGGGAGCTCTATAGCATTTCTGATATTATATGTGGATGACATATTGCCGATTGGAAATGATATAGAATTTCTGGATAGCATAAAATGATACTTGAATAAAGTATTTTTCAATGAAAGACCTCGGTGAAGCTGCTTACATATTGGGCATAAAGATCTATAGAGATAGATCAATACGCTTGACAAGATTTTCAATGAGTACATACCTTGACAAGATTTTGAAGGAGTTCAAAATGGATCGGTCAAAGAAGGAGTTCTAGCCTGTATTTTAAGGTGTGAAGTTGAGTAAGACTCAAAGCCCGACCACGACAGAAGATAGAGAGAGAATGAAAGTCATTCCCTATGCCTCAGCCATAGGTTCTATAAAGTATGCCATGTTGTGTACCAGACCTATTGTGTGCCTTGCCATGAGTTTGCCAAGAGGTACAATAGTGATCTAGGAGTAGATCACTAGACAACGGTCAAAATTATCCTTAGAGGACTAAGTAAATATTTCTAGATTATGGAGGTGATAAAGAGTTCGTCGTAAAGAGTTACGTTGATGCAAGCTTTGACACCGATTCAGATAACTCTGAGTCTTAATCTGGATACATATTGAAAGTGGGAGCAATTAGCTAGAGTAGCTCCATGCAGAGCATTGTAGACATAGAAATTTGTGAAATACATACGGATCTGAATGTGGCAGACCCGTTGACTAAACCTCTCTCACAAGCAAAACATGATCACACCTTAGTAATCTTTGGGTGTTAATCACATAGCGATGTGAATTAGATGATTGACTCTAGTAAACTCTTTGGGTATTGGTCACATGACGATGTGAACTATGGGTGTTAATCACATGACGATGTGAACTAGATTATTGACTATAGTGCAAGTGGGAGACTGAAGGAAATATGCCCTAGAGGCAATAATAAAGTTGTTATTTTATATTTCCTTATTCATGATAAAGGTTTATTATTCATACTAGAATTGTATTGATCGGAAACCTTAATACATGTGTGAATACATACACAAACATAGTGTCCCTAGTAAGCCTCTACTAGACTAGCTCATTGATCAAAGATGGTTAATGTTTCCTAACCATGGACATGAGTTGTCATTTGATAATGGGGACAAGACCCATCCATTAGCTTAGCATAATGATCGTTCAGTTTATTGCTATTGCTTTCTTCATGTCAACTACATATTCCTTCGACTATGAGATTATGCAACTCCTGGATACCGAAGGAATACCTTGTGTGCTATCAAACGTCACAACATAACTGGGTGATTATAAAGATGCTCTATAGGTATCTTTCGAAGGTGTCTGTTGAGTTGGCATAGATCAAGATTAGGATTTGTCACTCTGAGTATCAGAGAGGTATCTTTGGGCCCTCTCGGTAATACACATCATAAGCTTGAAAGCAAACGACTAAGGAGTTAGTCACGAGATGATGTATTATGGAACGAGTAAAGAGACTTGCCGGTAACGAGATTGAACTAGGTATGAAGATACTAACGATCGAATCTCGGGCAAGTAACATACCGATGGATAAAGGGAATTACGTATGTTGTCATAATGGTTCGACCGATAAAGATCTTCGTAGAATATGTAGGAGCCAATATGTTTACTGATACGTCCATTTTGCATTATGTTTACTGATACGTCCATTTTGCATCATGTTTTCTTACTGTTATTTCTAATGTTTTTATCCATAATAATGCTTTTTGGAGTAATTATAATGCCTTTTCTCTCATAATTTGCAAGGTACACACCAAGAGGGAGAATTCCGGCAGCTGGAAATCTGGACGAGAAAAAGCTATGTCAGGCCACCTATTCTGCACAACTCCAAACAAGCTGAAACTTTACGGAGATTTTTTATGGAATATATAAGAATTATTGGAGCAAATAACTACCAGAGGGGGGGCCACCAGGTGGGCACAACCCACCTGGGCGCCAGGGAGCCCATGCGCACCCTGGTGGATTGTACCCTCCTCGGCCCACCTCCGGTGCCCATCTTCTGCTATATAAGTCATTTTTACCTAGAAAAAATAGGGAGAAGACTTTCGGGACGGAGCGCTGCCGTCTCGAGGCGGAACTTGGGCAGGAGCACTATTGCCCTCCGGCGGAGCGATTCCGCCGGGGGAACTTCCCTCCCGGAGGGGGAAATCATAGTCATCATCATCACCAACAACTCTCCCATCTTGGGGAGGGCAATCTCCATCAACATCTTCAACAACACCATCTCATCTCAAACCTTAGTTCATCTCTTGTATTCAATCTTGTTACCGGAACTATAGATTGGTGCTAGTGGGTGACTAGTAGTGTTGATTACATCTTGTAGTTGATTACTATATGGTTTATTTGGTGGAAGATTATATGTTCAGATCCATGATGCTATTTAATACTCCTCTGATCATGAGCATGATTATTATTTGTGAGTAGTTACTTTAGTTCTTGAGGTCACGGGATAAATCATGTTGCAAGTAATCATGTAAATTTGATATGTGTTTGGTATTTTGATAGTATGTATGTTGTGATTCCCTTAGTGGTGTCATGTGAACGTCGACTACATGACACTTCACCATATTTGGGCCTAAGGGAATGCATTCTGGGTAAGCAAATAGATGATGGGTTGCGAGAGTGACAGAAGCTTAAACCCCAGTTTATGCGCTATTCCGTTAGGGACCGATTGGACCCAAGAGTTTAATGTTATGGTTAGAATTTATTCTTAATACTTTTATCGTAGTTGCGGATGCTTGCGGGAGGGTTAATCATAAGTAGGAGTTTTGTTCTAGTAAGAGCAACTCCTAAGCACCGGTCCACCCACATATCAAATTATCAAAGTAGCGAACACGAATTAAACCAACATGATGAAAGTGACTAGATGAAATTCCCGTGTACCCTCAAGAACACGTTGCTTATCATAAGAGACCGTTTTGGCATGTCCTTTGCCTCAAAAGAATTGGGCTACCTTGCTGCATACTTGTTACTATTATCGTTACTTGCTCGTTACAAACTATCTTGCTATCAAACTACTCCGCTACTTACAACTTCAGCACTTGCGGACATTACCTTACTGAAAACTACTTGTCATTTCCTTTTGCTCCTCGTTGGGTTCGACACTCTTACTTATCGAAAAGAGCTACAATTGATCCCCTATACTTGTGGGTCATCAAGGCTATTTTGTGGCGTCGTTGCCGGGGAGTGAAGCGCCTTTGGTAAGTGAAATTTGGTAAGGAAACATTTATATAGTGTGCTGAAATTTATTGTCAGTTGTTACTATGGAAAACAATCCTTTGAGGGGTTTGTTTGGGGTATCGCCACCTCGTCCGGAACCACAATTAATTGCCCCTCAACCTACTGCACCTACTGAAAATATTGAATATGAAATTCCTTCGGGTATGATAGAACGACTGCTAGCTAATCCTTATGCAGGAGATGGAACCGAACATCCTGATATGCACTTGATATATGTAGAACAAATTTGTGGATTGTTCAAGCTTGCAGGTTTACCCGGAGATGAAGTGATGAAAAAAGTTTTCCCTTTATCTTTGAAGGGAAAAGCATTGGCATGGTATAGGCTATGTGATGATATTGGATCATGGAATTGGAATCATTTAAAATTGGAGTTCCACCAAAAAATTTATCCTATGCATCTAGTTCATCGTGATCGGAATTATATATATAATTTTTGGCCTCGTGAAGGAGAAAGTATCGCTCTAGCTTGGGGGAGGCTTAAGTCAATGTTATGTTCATGCCCCAATCATGAGCTCTCAAGAGAAATTATTATTCAGAACTTTTATGCTCGGCTTTCTCATAATGATTAAACGCAACTCTGAAGATTGGGAACTCGACGAAGGTAAAGAGTCAGGTATAAAGCTTAAGTATGATTGTGTTAAATCTTTTATGGATACCGATGCTTTTCAAAAGTTTAGCACTAAATATGGACTTGACTCTGAGATAGTAGCCTCCTTTTGTGAATCATTTTCTACTCATGTTCAACTCCCTAAAGAGAAGTGGTTTAAATATCACCCACCTATTAAAGAAGAAATTAAAAAACCAGTACCAGTTAAAGAAGAAGCTATACTTTATAATGTTGATCCAGTTGTCCCTTCTGCTTATATTGAGAAACCACCTTTTCCTGTTAGGATAAAGGAACATGCTAAAGTTTCAACTATGGTTAACAAAAGCTATGTTAGAACACCTAAACCTGATGAACAAATTAAAGTAGAACCTAGTATTGCTATGGTTAAAGATATCTTAGAAGAAGATATAGATGGGCATGTTATTTACTTCTGTGCAGAAGCTGCTAGAATTGCTAAACCCGATAAAAGGGATAAACATAGACCAGTTGTTGGCATGCCTGTCATTTCAGTTAAAATAGGAGATCACTGTTATCATGGTTTATGTGACATGGGTGCTAGTGTGAGTGGTATTCCTTACACTTTATATCAAGAAATTAAGAAAGACATAGCACCTGCAAAGATAGAAGACATAGATGTTACTATTAAACTTGCTAATAGAGACACCATATCACCTTTTGGGATTGTTAGAGATGTTGAAGCCTTGTGTGGGAAAATAAAATACCCTACTGATTTTCTTGTTCTTGGTTCCCCACAAGATGACTTCTGTCCCATTATCTTTGGTAGACCTTTCTTGAACACAGTTAATGCTAAGATAGACTGCAAGAAACAAACTGTCGGTGTTAGTTTTGGTGATGAGTCTCATGCGTTTATTTTTTCCAAGTTTAGTAGAAATCATCATGAAAAAGAATTGCCTAGTAAGGATGAATTAATTGGTCTTGCTTCTATTGCTATGCCACCTACTGATCCTTTAGAACAACATTTGCTAGACCATGAAAATGATTTACATATGCATGAAAGAAATGAAATAGATAAGATTTTCTTTGAACAACGTCCTCTACTTAAACAAAATTTGCCTATTGAAACTCTAGGAGGTCCTCCTTCACCTAAAGGTGATCCTGTGTTTGAATTAAAACAATTGCCAGACACTTTGAAATATGCTTATCTTGATGAAAAGAAGATATATCCTGTTATTATTAGTGCTAACCTTTCAGAACATGAAGAAGAAAGATTATTGAAAGTTCTAAGGAAGCACCGAGCTGCTATTGGATATACTCTTGATGATTTAAAGGACATTAGTCCCACTCTATGTCAGCACAAAATTAATATGGAACCTGATGCTAAACCAGTTGTTGATCACCAACGTCGGTTAAATTCGAAGATGAAAGAGGTGGTAAGAACGGAAATATTAAAACTTCTGGAAGCAGGTATAATCTATCCTATAGCTGATAGTAGATGGGCAAGTCCTGTTCATTGTGTCCCTAAGAAAGGAGGTATAACTGTTGTTCCTAATGATAAGAATGAACTTATTCCACAAAACATTGTTACAAGCTATAGAATGGTAATTGATTTCAGAAAATTAAACAAAGCAACTAGAAAAGATCATTACCCTTTGCCTTTTATTGATCAAATGCTTGAAAGATTATCTAAGCACACACACTTTTTCTTCCTTGATGGATATTCTTGCTTTTCACAAATACATGTTTCTCAACCTGATCAAGAAAAGACCACTTTTACTTGTCTTTTTGGAACCTATGCTTATAGACGTATGCCTTTTGGTTTATGTAATGCACCTGCTACCTTTCAAAGATGTATGACTGCTATATTCTCTGACTTTTCTGAAAAGATTGTTGAGGTTTTCATGGATGACTTTTCTGTTTATGGGAAGTCTTTTGATGATTGTTTAAGCAATCTTGATCGAGTTTTGCAGAGATGCGAACAAACAAATCTTGTCTTGAATTGGGAGAAGTGCCACTTTATGGTTAATGAAAGCATTGTCTTGGGTCATAAAATTTCTGAAAGAGGTATTAAAATGGACCAAGCTAAGGTTGATGCCATTGAGAAGATGCCATGGCCTAAGGACATCAAAGGTATTCGTAGTTTCCTAGGTCATGCTGGTTTCTATAGGAGATTTCTCAAAGACTTTTCTAAAATTTCTAGGGCTCTCACTATCTTTTGCAAAAGGATATTCCTTTTGTTTTTGATGATGATTGTTTAGAAGCCTTTGAAACACTCAAGAAAGCCTTAATTTCTGCATCTATTGTTCAACCACCTGATTGGAACTTGCCTTTTGAATCTATGTGTGATGCTAGTGATTATGCTCTTGGTGTTGTTCTAGGACAAAGAGTTGATAAGAAATTTAATGTTATTCATTATGCTAGTAAAACTCTAGACAGTGCTCAAAGAAATTATGCTACTACCGAAAAAGAATTTTTAGCTGTGGTGTTTGCTTGTGATAAATTTAGACCTTATATTGTTGATTCCAAAGTAACTGTTCACACAGACCATGCTGCTATTAAATATCTTATGAAAAAGAAAGATGTCAAACCTAGACTTATTCGTTGGGTTCTCTTATTACAAGAACTAGCGGTGTGACCCGCGCATTTGCGCGGCTAGATTTTCTATATGTTATATCTGTATTTAGATTTTGTAATATAATTCATCGCTTTATCGATCATTTGAAATATATTACACTTCATGTCTCATCGGTTGGCGACCGATTGTGTAAAATCATGGTTCAGCTTTCCCTCTTCTACTCTCTGTCAATCTGTGCTAATTTTCCTATAAATTCATTCATCGGTATCTCAAGTATAAATTTAGTGTTCTCCTTATCTATACACCTTCTATATAATATTATCATAGTTGTGTTTTATTTGGTACAGTGACATTCCTCTAAATGTGTATGTTGCATGACGATGGATCTATGGTAATGCAGAATCAATAATATTGCCTCAAATCGCGAGAAATAAAAATTGTTGTCTTACTCCCAGTCACACGCTTTTCGTTAGGCATTTTTCATTATACAATTCCATTACAAAATTTAGTTTTTTTTCAAGATTACTCCTAGACCCCCGCCCCTCATTAGAAGAACAATTCCCTCAAATAACATAATAATCTCATAAAAATAATACACTGGGTCAAAATAAATAATAAGGATCATCACCATACGCCAACGCCATTCATGATTCTTTCTAATAGCGACTAATTTGTTTTGCAATAGCTTACATTTATTTAGGATAAATAAAATGCACTGCTGCATATTTTATCTGATTTATTATTGCTATGTTTCAAAAACATTCTCTCCCTCAGCCCCTCTAATCGAAGTTTGTTCTGTTTGTTTGTGCTCATTTTGTTTTCATATTTCGTTGATCATCTACAATAATTTATGTACCTACATAATTACGCTCCTAGGTGATATACTTGTCATTTCATTTTTGGAAGAAAAAAACTGGTCACAACTCCATACTTTAAAAAACCGTCCACTACTCCACTCCATGCCCCTAATCCATCAGCCCATTATAAAATTCAGTAGTACTACTAAACCGACACACGCTCTCAGAAAATAGACACACAATTTTTTAGCCGTAGATGCAAGTTGCAAGAAAAAAGTTACTGTACGCTATTTCCTTTTTGCTTTCACCCACGCCTCCCAGGTCACAATAGGCCCATTGGTCAACTCTCTTCCCGTCTCTACTCTTTAGAAGTCTCCATATCTCTTCTGTGAGAAGATAAACATATCCCCTTTCTCTGCTCTATCGTTAATTCGTTATAGTCCCTCAAGCCGGCTGTACCAAATCGAATGGCATGCTCCTACATCACCGAAGCTGCGAAGGAGATGCTCTTGGAGGTCAAGTCTGGCGAAAACGGGGATGTGCGCTCGAGCCGCGGATCTTGCGTCGCCTACCATCAAGGCCGCATCTCACTATTTCTGCTTTGTAGAGGCAGATCGGTCGCCGGGTAGGCCACCGGAGATTATGAGGGGTGTTGCTTGCTGCTAGGTTCTCCGATAGTGTTCTGCTCTCCTGTTCGTGGCTCTGGGACAGAGAGCTGTGTCGTTGGGTTGAACGACCATCTTCTCCATAGCATTCCACGTTTGAGGCGGAGTAGTAAGGATGGGTATGAATCTCTCCCTACTCTCCCATTATTCTCTCCATTCCTCTCTTGCTTGGCACAATATATGTAGTTTGTAAGTTGATTTACTTTGTTGATCTGTTAAATAAATTCAGAGGGAAGATTGATTTACCTGTTCTGTTAAATTATAATTTGGGAGATGACCTCATACTTTCTTTTGTTGTTCATCTAACGGTCATTAGTAGGATATACATTATGAGATATTTGGCTTGACATTATTTTTTAGTTTACATTCTACCCAACTTTGATTATTGCCTCTTTTTTTTTGACGGAGCTACGGCGGGCTTACGCCGGCCTGAACCATTTCCATTATCATAGTTAAGACTGAGATACAAACACAACGGCTACACAAGTGTAGCACCCAACACACACAAGAAGGAATAAGAGACAACAGAGAAGAACCAGGAAACAAGCTACGACAAGTAGTTGACACCAAGAACTTAGCACCCATCACCACTAGGCTAACCAAGAAGAGCAAGAGCTAGCTTTGATAGATCAGCCGAAAGGAAATTCGTTGCCGAGAAGACGAAGAGAAGAAGTCACCCGCTGCCCTGTGATCACTCACACCTTGAAGAGCTAGGAAGTCACAGTCGCCATCGAAGGGCATCCCATTGCCTAGCCACGTCGCGACAGAGAGAGCCACTGACCGTGTCGAAGGGCAATGCTCCACCGAGACAGCCCCTGCACCTCCTCTAGGCCACACCATGGCCACCATCACAAATAGAGGGAGCCAGAGAACTATGCGAAGCAACAAAACCTCACGCGCCGTCGAAGGGCACCGAACACCGGGACATCACCGTCGCCACGAGCCCCCATAAGAGGTCAACCAACAGCATCAGGATGACCAAGGCACCAGTCGCCGCCAAAGACCACTTCCATCGCCACCACCGAGCATTCCAACCACCCAACAACCTCTGTTACCCAGACATCGAGCAACCAACAGCGAATTTCGTGGCTCCAAAAAAACAACGCCCCCAAGGGAAAGAACGACATCGAGATGCCATCGTTGTCCGAACCAACAAAGGATCTAAGGCTTTCGCCCGGAGCACACGAATGAGCAGGTGGCATCAGCTCCCCAATGACCCTTCAAGAAGGGAAACGGCACCCAAAGGCGTCGCCGTCATCGTTCTTGTCGGCACAAGGCTTTCGCCTGAAGCATCCCCAACCTGGTCGTCTCCGCAGATGCCTGCGCTTGATTCCAGCAACACAAGACCACCCCATCCCCATGCTAGTCACGGCGAGCGTCCCCGCCAGGTCCAGCAAGAAGCTCCGAAGACACGGCCGCTCACCTCGAGCATCCGCACAAAAAGGAGTTAGAGCAACCTTGGCTGCCACCAGCACCCAACCTTCCACCACCGGCCACACGTCTCCACCACCGCCACATCATGCCCCGCCGGCAGCATCCACCGCCGACCCCCCGGCCGTGGCCACGGAAAACCGCCGCCCGAGCAAGCTGCTGCCACAGGAAAGGCCGGATCTGGACGCCATGAAGCCTCACAGACCAAGCAGAGCAGATCACCTTCGCCACCACGCTGTCCGTGCCACCACGCCGCACCGCCCAACATCTCCGCCCCGCCATCATCCTCCGGACACGGCCACCGGGAGCACCGGCAGAGCGAGTGAGCCGCTGCTCAAGGGGAGCCAGATCTGGGCATGGAGCTCCCCCAGATTGATGCGGCTGACCCGGACCACCGCCGCCCACGCCACCGTGCCGCTCGCGCCGCCTCCAAGCGCCACCTGTTGGAAATATGCCCTAGAGGCAATAATAAATGGTTATTATTATATTTCTTTGTTCATGATAATTGTCTATTGTTCATGCTATAATTGTGTTATCCGGAAATCGTAATACATGTGTGAATACATACACCACAACGTTTCCCTAGTAAGCCTCTAGTTGACTAGCTCGTTGATCAACAAATAGTCATGGTTTCCTGACTATGGGCATTGGATGTCGTTGATAACGTGATCACATCATTAGGAGAATGATGTGATGGACAAGACCCAATCCTAAGCATAGCATAAAAGATCGTGTAGTTTCGTTTGCTAGAGCTTTTCCAATGTCAAGTATCTTTTCCTTAGACCATGAGATCGTGCAACTCCCGGATACCGTAGGAGTGCTTTGGGTGTGCCAAACGTCACAACGTAACTGGGTGACTATAAAGATGCACTACGGGTATCTCCGAAAGTGTCTGTTGGGTTGGCACGGATCGAGACTGGGATTTGTCACTCCGTGTGACGGAGAGGTATCTCTGGGCCCACTCGGTAATGCATCATCATAATGAGCTCAATGTGACTAAGGCGTTAGTCACGGGATCATGCATTGCGGTACGAGTAAAGAGACTTGCCGGTAACGAGATTGAACAAGGTATTGGGATACCGACGATCGAATCTCGGGCAAGTAACATACCGATTGACAAAGGGAATTGTATACGGGATTGATTGAATCCTCGACATCGTGGTTCATCCGATGAGATCATCGTGGAACATGTGGGAACCAACATGGGTATCCAGATCCCGCTGTTGGTAATTGACCGGAGAGGCGTCTCGGTCATGTCTGCATGTCTCCCGAACCCGTAGGGTCTACACACTTAAGGTTCGGTGACGCTAGGGTTGTAGAGATATGAGTATGCGGAAACTCGAAAGTTGTTCGGAGTCCCGGATGAGATCCCGGACGTCACGAGGAGTTCCGGAATGGTCCGGAGGTGAAGAATTATATATAGGAAGTCAAGTTTCGGCCACCGGGAAAGTTTCGGGGGTTACCGGTATTGTACCGGGACCACCGGAAGGGTCCCGGGGGTCCACCGGGTGGGGCCACCTATCCCGGAGGGCCCCATGGGCTGAAGTGGGAAGGGAACCAGCCCTAGTGGGCTGGGGCGCCCCCCATGGGCCTCCCCCCTGCGCCTAGGGTTGGAAACCCTAGGTGGGGGGGCGCCCCACTTGCCTTGGGGGGCAAGTCTCCCCCCTTGGCCGCCGCCCCCTCCCTTGATGGGATCTTGGCCGGCGCCCCCCTCCCAGGGGGCCTATATAAAGGGGGGGAGGGAGGCAGAAGCATTACAGCCTTGGGCGCCTCCCTCCTCCCCTGCTACACCTCTCCCTCTCGCAGAAGCTCGGCGAAGCCCTGCCGAGACCCGCTACATCCACCACCACGCCGTCGTGCTGCTGGATCTCCATCAACCTCTCCTTCCCCCTTGCTGGATCAAGAAGGAGGAGACGTCGCTGCACCGTACGTGTGTTGAAGGCGGAGGTGCCGTCCGTTCGGCACTCGGTCATCGGTGATTTGAATCACGGCGAGTACGACTCCGTCATCCACGTTCATTGGAACGCTTCCGCTCGCGATCTACAAGGGTATGTAGATGCACTCCTTTCCCCTCGTTGCTAGTATACTCCATAGATGGATCTTGGTGAGCGTAGGAAAATTTTAAAATTATGCTACGATTCCCAACAGTGGCATCAGAGCCAGGCCTATGCGTAGTTACTATGCACGAGTAGAACACAAAGCAGTTGTGGGCGTTGATGTTGCCAATTCTTCTTGCCGCTACTAGTCGTATCTTGTTTCGGCGGTATTGTAAGATGAAGCGGCCCGGACCGACCTTACACGTACGCTTACGTGAGACAGGTTCCACCGACTGACATGCACTAGTTGCATAAGGTGGCTAGCGGGTGTCTGTCTCTCCTACTTTAGTCGGAACGGATTCGATGAAAAGGGTCCTTATGAAGGGTAAATAGAAATTGGCAAATCACGTTGTGGTTTTACGTAGGTAAGAAACGTTCTTGCTAGAAACCTATACAAGCCACGTAAAAACTTGCAACAACAATTAGAGGACGTCTAACTTGTTTTTGCAGCAAGTGCTATGTGATGTGATATGGCCAGAAGATGTGATGAATGATATATGTGATGTATGAGATTGATCATATTCTTGTAATAGGAATCACGACTTGCATGTCGATGAGTATGACAACCGGCAGGAGCCATAGGAGTTGTCTTTATTATTTTGTATGACCTGCGTGTCATTGAATAACGCCATGTAAATTACTTTACTTTGTTGCTAAACGCGTTAGCCATAGAAGTAGAAGTAATCGTTGGCGTGACGACTTCATGAAGACACAATGATGGAGATCATGGTGTCATGCCGGTGACGAAGATGATCATGGTGCCCCGAAGATGGAGATCAAAGGAGCATAATGATATTGGCCATATCATGTCACTATTTGATGGCATGTGATGTTTATCATATTTTTGCATCTTATTTGCTTAGAACGACGGTAGTAAGTAAGATGATCCCTTATGATAATTTCAAGAAAGTGTTCACCCTAACTGTGCACCGTTGCGAAGGTTCGTTGTTTCGAAGCACCACGTGATGATCGGGTGTGATAGATTCTAACGTTCGCATACAACGGGTGTTGACGAGCCTAGCATGTACAGACATGGCCTCGGAACACACGCAATACACTTAGGTTGACTTGACGAGCCTAGCATGTACAGACATGGCCTCGGAACACGGAGGACCGAAAGGTCGAGCATGAGTCGTATAGAAGATACGATCAACATGGAGATGTTCACCGATCTTGACTAGTCCGTCTCACGTGATGATCGGACACGGCCTAGTTAAACTCGGATCATGTTTCACTTAGATGACTAGAGGGATGTCTATCTGAGTGGGAGTTCATTGAGTAATTTGATTAGATGAACTTAATTATCATGAACTTAGTCTAAAATCTTTACACTATGTCTTGTAGATCAAATGGCCCACGTTGTCCTCAATTTCAACGCGTTCCTAGAGAAAACCAAGCTGAAAGATGATGGCAGCAACTATACGGACTGGGTCCGGAACCTGAGGATCATCCTCATAGCAGCCAAGAAAGATTATGTCTTAGAAGCACCGCTAGGTGAAGCACCAATCCCAGAGAACCAAGACGTTATGAACGCTTGGCAGCAGCGTGCTGATGATTACTCCCTCGTTCAGTGCGGCATGCTTTACAGCTTAGAACCGGGTCTCCAAAAGCGTTTTGAGAAACATGGAGCATATGAGATGTTCGAGGAGCTGAAAATGGTTTTCCAAGCTCATGCCCGGGTCGAGAGATATGAAGTCTCCGACAAGTTCTTCAGCTGTAAAATGGAGGAGAATAGTTCTGTTAGTGAGCACATACTCAGAATGTCTGGGTTGCACAACCGCTTGTCTCAGCTGGGAGTCAATCTCCCGGATGACGCGGTCATTGACAGAATCCTCCAGTCGCTTCCACCAAGCTACAAGAGCTTTGTGATGAACTTCAATATGCAGGGGATGGAAAAGACCATTCCTGAGGTATATTCAATGCTGAAATCAGCGGAGGTGGAGATCAGAAAAGAACATCAAGTGTTGATGGTGAATAAAACCACTACGTTCAAGAAGGGCAAGGGTAAGAAGAACTTCAAGAAGGACGGCAAGGGAGTTGCCGCGCCCGGTAAGCCAGTTACTGGGAAGAAGTCGAAGAATGGACCCAAGCCTGAGACTGAGTGCTTTTATTGCAAGGAAAGTGGTCACTGGAAGCGGAACTGCCCCAAATACTTAGCGGACAAGAAGGCCGGCAACGCCAAAGGTATATGTGATATACATGTAATTGATGTGTACCTTACCAGTACTCGTAGTAGCTCCTGGGTATTTGATACCGGTGCGGTTGCTCATATTTGTAACTCAAAACAGGAACTACGGAATAAACGGAGACTGGCGAAGGACGAGGTGACGATGCGCGTCGGGAATGGTTCCAAGGTCGATGTGATCGCCGTCGGCACGCTACCTCTGCATATACCCACGGGATTAGTTTTAAACCTCAATAATTGTTATTTAGTGCCAGCTTTGAGCATGAACATTGTATCTGGATCTCGTTTAATTCGAGATGGCTACTCATTTAAATCCGAGAATAATGGTTGTTCTATTTATATGAGAGATATGTTTTATGGTCATGCCCCGCTGGTTAATGGTTTATTCTTGATGAATCTCGAACGTGATGTTACACATATTCATAGTGTGAATATCAAAAGATGTAAAGTTGATAACGATAGTCCCACATACTTGTGGCACTGCCGCATTGGTCACATTGGTGTCAAGCGCATGAAGAAGCTCCATGCAGATGGACTTTTGGAGTCTCTTGATTACGAATCATTTGACACGTGCGAACCATGCCTCATGGGTAAGATGACCAAGACTCCGTTCTCCGGAACAATGGAGCGAGCAACCAACTTATTGGAAATCATACATACCGATGTGTGCGGTCCAATGAGTGTTGAGGCTCGCGGAGGATATCGTTATGTTCTCACTCTCACTGATGACTTAAGTAGATATGGGTATGTCTACCTAATGAAACACAAGTCTGAAACCTTTGAAAAGTTCAAGGAATTTCAGAGTGAGGTTGAGAATCAACGTGACAGGAAAATAAAGTTCTTACGATCAGATCGTGGTGGAGAATATTTAAGTCACGAGTTTGGTACACACTTAAGGAAATGTGGAATAGTTTCACAACTCACGCCGCCTGGAACACCTCAGAGAAACGGTGTGTCCGAACGTCGTAATCGCACTCTATTGGATATGGTGCGATCTATGATGTCTCTTACCGATTTACCGCTCTCATTTTGGGGCTATGCTTTAGAGACTGCCGCATTCACTTTAAATAGGGCTCCGTCGAAATCCGTTGAGACGACACCGTATGAATTATGGTTTGGGAAGAAACCTAAGCTGTCGTTTCTAAAAGTTTGGGGATGCGATGCTTATGTCAAGAAACTTCAACCTGAAAAGCTCGAACCCAAGTCAGAAAAATGCGTCTTCATAGGATACCCTATGGAAACTATTGGGTATACCTTCTACCTCAGATCCGAAGGCAAGATCTTCGTTGCCAAGAACGGGTCCTTTCTGGAGAAGGAGTTTCTCTCGAAAGAATTGAGTGGGAGGAAAGTGGAACTTGATGAGGTGATAGTCACCCCTTCCGTGCCGGAAAGTAGCGCAGCGCGGGAAAATGTTCCTGTGGTGCCTACACCAATTGGGGAGGAAGTTAATGATGATGATCATGAAGCTTCGGATCAAGTTACTACTGAACTTCGTAGGTCCACAAGGACACGTTCCGCACCAGAGTGGTACGGCAACCCTGTCCTGGAAATCATGTTGTTAGACAACGGTGAACCTTTGAACTATGAAGAAGCGATGGCGGGCCCGGATTCCGACAAATGGCTAGAAGCCATGAAATCCGAGATAGGATCCATGTATGAAAACGAAGTATGGAATTTGACTGACTTGCCCTATGATCGGCGAGCCATAGAAAACAAATGGATCTTTAAGAAGAAGACGGACGCGGATGGTAATGTGACCATCTATAAGGCTCGACTTGTCGCTAAGGGTTATCGACAAGTTCAAGGGGTTGACTACGATGAGACTTTCTCACCCGTAGCGAAGCTGAAGTCCGTCCGAATCATGTTAGCAATTGCCGCATACTATGATTATGAGATATGGCAGATGGACGTCAAAACGGCATTCCTTAATGGCTTCCTTAAGGAAGAGTTGTATATGATGCAGCCGGAAGGTTTTGTCGATCCTAAGAATGCTAACAAAGTATGCAAGCTCCAGCGCTCAATCTATGGGCTGCTGCAAGCATCTCGGAGTTGGAACATTCGCTTTGATGAGATGATCAAAGTGTTTGGGTTTACACAGACTTATGGAGAAGCCTGTGTTTACAAGAAAGTGAGTGGGAGCTCTGTAGCATTTCTCATATTATATGTGGATGACATACTATTGATGGGAAATGATATAGAATTCTTGGAAAGTATAAAGGCCTATTTGAATAAGTGTTTTTCAATGAAGGACCTTGGAGAAGCTGCTTATATATTAGGCATCAAGATCAATAGAGATAGATCAAGACGCCTCATTGGTCTTTCACAGAGTACATATCTTGATGTGTTATTGAAGAAGTTCAATATGGATCAGTCCAAGAAGGGGTTCTTGCCTGTATTGCAAGGTGTGCAATTGAGCACGGCTCAATGCCCGACCACGGCAGAAGATAGAGAAAAGATGAGTGTCATCCCCTATGCCTCGGCCATAGGGTCTATTATGTATGCCATGCTGTGTACCAGACCTGATGTAAACCTTGTCGTAAGTTTGGTAGGAAGGTACCAAAGTAATCCCGGCATGGAACACTGGACAGCGGTCAAGAATATCCTGAAGTACCTGAAGAGGACTAAGGATATGTTTCTCGTTTATGGAGGTGACGAAGAGCTCGTCGTAAAGGGTTACGTCGACGCTAGCTTCGACACAGATCTGGATGACTCGAAGTCACAAACCGGATACGTGTATATTTTGAATGGAGGAGCAGTAAGCTGGTGCAGTTGCAAGCAAAGCGTCGTGCTGGGATCTACATGTGAAGCGGAGTACATGGCAGCCTCGGAGGCAGCACAGGAAGCAGTCTGGATGAAGGAGTTCATTACCGACCTAGGGGTGATTCCCAATGCGTCGGGCCCGATGACTCTATTCTGTGACAACACTGGAGCTATTGCCCTTGCGAAGGAGCCCAGGTTTCACAGGAAGACCAGGCATATCAAGCGTCGCTTCAACTCCATTCGTGAAAGTGTTCAAAAAGAAGACATAGATATTTGTAAAGTACATACGGACCTGAATGTAGCAGATCTGTTGACTAAACCTCTCCCTAGAGAAAAACATGATCAACACCAGGACGCAATGGGTGTTCGATTCATCACAATGTAACTAGATTATTGACTCTAGTGCAAGTGGGAGACTGTTGGAAATATACCCTAGAGGCAATAATAAATGGTTATTATTATATTTCTTTGTTCATGATAATTGTCTATTGTTCATGCTATAATTGTGTTATCCGGAAATCGTAATACATGTGTGAATACATAGACCACAACGTGTCCCTAGTAAGCCTCTAGTTGACTAGCTCGTTGATCAACAGATAGTCATGGTTTCCTGACTATGGGCATTGGATGTCGTTGATAACGTGATCATATCATTAGGAGAATGATGTGATGGACAAGACCCAATCCTAAGCATAGCATAAAAGATCGTGTAGTTTCGTTTGCTAGAGCTTTTCCAATGTCAAGTATCTTTTCCTTAGACCATGAGATCGTGCAACTCCCGGATACCGTAGGAGTGCTTTGGGTGTGCCAAACGTCACAACGTAACTGGGTGACTATAAAGGTGCACTACGGGTATCTCCGAAAGTGTCTGTTGGGTTGGCACGGATCGAGACTGGGATTTGTCACTCCGTGTGACGGAGAGGTATCTCTGGGCCCACTCGGTAATGCATCATCATAATGAGCTCAATGTGACTAAGGCGTTAGTCACGGGATCATGCATTGCGGTACGAGTAAAGAGACTTGCCGGTAACGAGATTGAACAAGGTATTGGGATACCGACGATCGAATCTCGGGCAAGTAACATACCGATTGACAAAGGGAATTGTATACGGGATTGATTGAATCCTCGACATCGTGGTTCATCCGATGAGATCATCGTGGAACATGTGGGAACCAACATGGGTATCCAGATCCCGCTGTTGGTTATTGACCGGAGAGGCGTCTCGGTCATGTCTGCATGTCTCCCGAACCCGTAGGGTCTACACACTTAAGGTTCGGTGACGCTAGGGTTGTAGAGATATGAGTATGCGGAAACCCGAAAGTTGTTCGGAGTCCCGGATGAGATCCCGGACGTCACGAGGAGTTCCGGAATGGTCCGGAGGTGAAGAATTATATATAGGAAGTCAAGTTTCGGCCACCGGGAAAGTTTCGGGGGTTACCGGTATTGTACCGGGACCACCGGAAGGGTCCCGGGGGTCCACCGGGTGGGGCCACCTATCCCGGAGGGCCCCATGGGCTGTAGTGGGAAGGGAACCAGCCCCTAGTGGGCTGGGCGCCCCCCCATGGGCCTCCCCCCTGCGCCTAGGGTTGGAAACCCTAGGGTGGGGGGGGCGCCCCACTTGCCTTGGGGGGCAAGTCTCCCCCCTTGGCCGCCGCCCCTCCCTTGATGGGATCTTGGCCGGCGCCCCCCCTCCCAGGGGGCCTATATAAAGGGGGGAGGGAGGGCAGTAGCATTACAGCCTTGGGCGCCTCCCTCCTCCCCTGCTACACCTCTCCCTCTCGCAGAAGCTCGGCGAAGCCCTGCCGAGACCCGCTACATCCACCACCACGCCGTCGTGCTGCTGGATCTCCATCAACCTCTCCTTCCGCCTTGCTAGATCAAGAAGGAGGAGACGTCGCTCCACCGTACGTGTGTTGAACGCGGAGGTGCCGTCCGTTCGGCACTCGGTCATCGGTGATTTGAATCACGGCGAGTACGACTCCGTCATCCACGTTCATTGGAACGCTTCCGCTCGCGATCTACAAGGGTATGTAGATGCACTCCTTTCCCCTCGTTGCTAGTATACTCCATAGATGGATCTTGGTGAGCGTAGGAAAATTTTAAAATTATGCTAGGATTCACAACACCACCACCGCCGGCGCGCGCCCCAGGCCGCACGCAAGCCCCCGCCGCCAGTGGAGCATCCCCGCGCCGCGCCATCCGAGCGAGACGAGGAGAGCCGTCCCCGCCGCCGCCGGCGCCGCGCGGGATTTTCCCAGCAACGCCCTCCGGCGGCGGCGGGAGGAGGAGGAGGAAGGGAGGGGGACTGCTGCGGTGGCGGCTAGGGTTCCTCCCGGGTCGCCCACGGGAGCGACACGGGAGGGGAGCCCGACTTCACCAGACCCGAAAGTTACTAGCCGCTCGATTATTGCCTCTTCAACATATCTGTGGCCATTTCCCACAAAAAAAACATATCTGTAGCCATTATATGGAGCTTCGTACAACAAAGCGTATGTCCATTATGTCCATCTACTATATATAACCCTGATGTATATTTTTTATATAGTGATTGGTCTCTTTTCATTTAAAGAGTCTGTAGGCAAAGGCGGGTTTTGGGCTTCCTCATTGCTGGTGCCATCGCCTTTCACCCATTAATTTGCTACAACTTTGCATCAATTCTACTTCGTCGAGAGTGGCTTATTCTTGACATGTAAGTTTCCCCATTGTAGGTGGTTTAATAGTATTCTTTTTTGTTCCTAACATATATTAGCAAGTTATATTACCTCTATGTGTATTTAGGACAAAGCAAGAAGGATTAAATGTGTTAACTGAGACTTGGTTCATATATCTTAATCGTTATGCAATGGATTTTTTGCCTATGCTGTAGGGGATGCCTGTAATATTGCAGTTTTTCCTCGCGATCATGGTTTTCTTGAACTAAACCGGACATAGGCTAGAATAGTTGTTACCAAGAATATAAAATTCACCAAAAGTGCATGTCTGAATGTATTTAAAATAATTATAATGTAATATGTTTTTGATAGTGCTAACATTTGACTTTTGTTATCCGATAAGTGTCCTCCTTATATTGATGGATGTCAAGTATTCTTACTATTATCTTAGTAAACATAAATAGTTTGCCTTACTTTCAACATAATTATTGTATAATTTTTGTGCTTCCCACCCAATGAGTTCTGCAATTTCGAGACCGATATATTAAGAACTTTTTCGGTCTCCTCGTAAAATCAAGTGCAGCTTATAGTAGTTGTACGGTAATTAATTTGGCATCTTTTCATTGCAAAGTAAACATAATCGAGAAGTTACTGTTCAAATTCGCAGAATATATGCTTACCGAGGTGTTACAATTTCTGTATATATATACCACAACTCTTGTCAAGTTCGTTTGTACCTGCTTTGTGAGATCACCACATGACATATACCACCATCTTCTTGTAACAAATATATTGTAGGTAGCTCAAAGTTCGCAATCCTGAAAAAACAACCTCAAAACTCAAAGTTAGCAATCTGAAGAAGTTGAGAGACTAAATAAATCAAATATGGTCCATTCTAGCTGATATGACTCCATTATCACTCCAGGTTTTGGAGTCTTGTTTTCCTCGGAAGTGGTCATATCATATCTTAGAAGTACCTAATTAATTTGTCTGATTTTTGTGCCTCATTCTAGTAATTTCTTGTAATGTTCTTTTGTAAAACATTTTTTCTTCTAGTGTTCCTTTCGTAGTTCTATCTATCTTGATCATTTTTGATAAGTTTTTTTGCACACATATGGAGTTAGTCAAGTATAGTAATATTGGTTAACAAACAAAGTCACTATTCATTAGTTGATAACTAATAACTGATAAAAGATACAGTTCCATACCCGCCAAGAAGTTCCTGTGCTTTGATTATATCTAGACCTATATAATTCTTGTGGAATTGGTAATCAATGGTAAATGTCTTAGGTATTTTCCCTGTAAATAACAAAATAGCTTGTAGCATTACTGGATTGAACTTCTGCACCATCAAGGTCACAATAGGGTCAGTTTAGCTGCTGACTAAATCCCCATTCAAAAAATAAGGAAACTTTGTCCATAATGCAACTCTTATTTTTATCACCCCTAAAGAGTTCTTTTTATTATTATTGATTCCACATGCTTCATTTGGGTGATTAATCGAATCACAATAAATTTGGAGATTAATTGCTACACAGTTAGAAAGATTAATTAGATAAGAGTCTTAATTCAAACTATAGGATATAAAGTATAGACATACCTGAGCATTGTTTATTTTATGTACCTGTTTTTGTAATTAATCCATACCGATGATTATAATTATAATTTAACCTCTACAAATGGTAACATGGATTTTTAAATGTTGATAGTAGCATGAACTCGGTTGGGCCGTGTCAAAACATTAACACATAATTAGGGATTGTTGTCCAAAACAATAGAGAAATCTGTAATATGTAATGCATTTACTTGTCCATCAAAATTATATTGAGGCTAATAAGCTCATCAGCAATTGTCGTTAAGTCATTAAGCTTCTTCTATGCCATATTTTTTGGGTTTAATAGGAGTTGAAAACAACTGATAAAGTACCTATGAAGATTTTATGCTGATAAGTGAATTTAGTAATAGTAGTAGGAGTACTTACTAACCTTGATGATTCAGGATAGAGACAACTCAGAAAGTTAGGCCTGACTTTTTCGGTACTCGAGCTGAACCTGGCGTTGAAGTTTGGATAATTTTCTTGTTTGTCCATCATTGAATCACTGGATGCATCACATAATCGGCAGACTTCGATTTCGCTGCTGGCGCGCTGGTTCATAGTAGATTTGTCTGACTTCGATTTTCCAAAAAATATTGATCCTAAATCTTGGGCTGCCTTGCGTGTGCTGGATGTGGCCGGTCGACTACCTTTATACTTGTCGTTGGCTTGGCGGAGTCCGTGTGGAGATTTTTTTTCCAGACGCGTCCGGGCTCTTGCTGATTAATCCATGTGGAGTTTTGCTTGCCTTATTTGCACGCACCAGTTTGTGGTTGTGTCGGACGCATTGATGGAGACGTGCTAGATTTTTCTTTTTGAGGTTTGAAGACGTGCTAGATGGTAGGCGTGTCAGGCAAACTTTTTGTACCCCATAATAGTTATATGTAACTTTTGTATATTTTTAAATCTCAGCCGTTGTTATCAAATATTGATGGTGCACATAATTTGATCTATGTGGATAAATGTTGTAGCGACCTGATTTCAGACGGTCAAATCTCTGTGCTTAAGTGTCATCCCTGGATCAGTAATGCTGACACACACAGTACTCGAGGATTTATAGCAGAGTTCAATCACACACTTATTACATCGAATGTCTCAAAGAGAACAAAAATATGGCTGAAGGCCAACTAAATAAGATAACGGCGGAAGCTTCGTAGAATAATGAGTCCATCAACTCCAGCGGCATAGCTGAGTGCAAGACAACGGCCTAGCGCATCTTACTCTTCGTCTGAAAATTCTGCAACATAATACGTTGCAGCCTGTGTAGGTCAGCACATGGAATATGCTGGCAAGATAACACTATAGAGCAATGAACAAAATCAACTATCACTACATGCATATATGACTGGTGAAGGCTCTATGGTTATCATTTGCATAAAGCTAATTTTTTTCCTACAACAAAGGAATATATTTTAATTAACTACAAAGTTTGTTGAAAACATTGAGAAGGTTTCTCCAACTCAATCCAAATTAAACATAATTAACAACCCAACAAATTAATTATGAAAAGTGATGAGATCAAATCAATAATTCAAGTACCAGATACTCAAGATATCCATAACCGGGGACACGGCTAATCATGATTAGTTTATACACTCTGCAGAGGTTTGCGCACTTTTCCCCACAAGACTCGATCTCCTCTGTTGAATTTCTCGCACTGCATGATGTTTGAGAAACGGATGACCGAGACACAATCTTTCCGAAGAGGTCTCCTTAACCGATACATAGGCCAGTAAACCACAATCCCCTACATCTGCTAGCCCATCATGGAAAGGATCCCACAACTTTACTCCACTATGCCAGAGCCCATAATGGGTTGTGGCTGCACACGGAAGTTTCTAGCATGAATAATCTTATGATCCCTTTGAGCCAGGGTGGCAAACCATAGGATGATCACACGGGTACTCCGGGATATCCTAGGACAACGCTGGATTGCTCCAGGTGCCCAGACAACCACTGGGTGCTCCATAGGGATGGCAATGGCACTACAAAAAAATACACTTCCGTGATGATACGTGTTTGTCACAGTAGGTCGCGTTTTCTGTCATGCATGTACATCCAGGACAAATTTATGACAGAATCAAGATAGTCATACCTGTGCTGTCGTAGAAGTGTTCCATGACATTGCCAAAATTATCATCATGGAAGTGTCCACTTCCATGACGATAAATCGCGCGTCACAGAAGTGCTTTCGTCAAGGGTGACCGACACGTGGCATCCACCGTAACGGAACGCCGTTAAGCTATCGGGTCGGGTTTTGGATCCGGTAACCCGTTAACAGCCCCGACCAATGGGGATTTTCCACGTGTAAAATCATCATTGGCTGGAGGAAACACGTGTCGGCTCATCGTTGGGACAGATGTCATCCACTCATTGGACGGAAGGCGCCTATGATACGTCGACACGTGGCACGGCCCAACAGAGGCCCATTCCTGTGAAAAGGCCGGCCCGTTTGACTTGGTCAAAAGGTGGCGGGCCGGCCCATGGAAAGCCTGTTAACGGCCTGTTCGCATATAGCCCATTTACAGCCCGCTAACCCAAGGCCCGTTACGCCCTATCCGAATTAGGCCCAGTAGCGTCATCTGGGCCATCCAATATGATTCCAGCCCGTTTTCACTTCTGGCCCATGTATGGCCCATGACGTCTTTCGGCCCATATGAGGCCCTATGTAACTCTTGGCCTATTAACGGCCCGTGGTGAAACTGGCCCGTAATGAACAGTGTATCACTTTACACCCATTAACGGCCCGTGGTGAAACTGGCCCGTAATGAACAGTGTATCACTTTATACCCATTAACGGCCCGTTATTCCGTTGGGCCGTTTCCAGCCCATGTTATCTTTCGGCCTTCTCAGAGCCCATTTATTCTTGGGCTCATTTCCAGCATTCGTTTACTTACGGCCCGTTACTGTCATTTTCTGCTTGTGGGCCAAATTCAGCCCGTGGTTACAGTCGGCCCGTTTGTGGTCCGTTAATACGTTGGGCCGTTTTCATAGCGTCATCAAATACGGCCTATTAACGATGGCCCGTTATGGTCGGCCCATGAACGGACGATTCCAACTCTAGCCCGTTTACGGCCATAATGCGGCCTGTTATTGGCCCATGTTTGGCCAATCGATCATACGGCCCGTATAAGGCCCATTGATGATACGGCCCGTAGAAGGCCCATTGTTTCTACGGCCCGTAGAAGGCCCATTGTTTCTACGGCCCGTAGAAGGCCTACTGTTTCTACGGCCCGTAGAAGGCCCACTGTTTCTACGGCCCGTAGGAGGCCCAGTGTCACTACAGTAAATATTAGCCCATGGTTATTGTGGCCTAGTTTTAAAAAATAGGTTATTGCAGCCACTAGCAAACCGCGGAAAAAGAACTGCACTGACTACAAGCAAACAAATAAACAAGACAACAAGGAAATAAATAAGCAAGCAACTTATGCTAGGCTATCACGGCTATTACACATATTACATCCACTGGGCATCAAAGTTCGCCACCAGTGCAAATATAGGGAACAAAGCAGCATATAAACGCCGCAGCAAAACAAGTCCAGAACTGAAACCACTTCAGAAGAGTTCAAGAAACAATATCCTGGGTACCCATAATGCTGGCAAGATGCTTAGCAAGCTTATTAACTTTCTCTTGTTTGGCGCTTAAATCCTCCAGCGCTTGCTGTTGCACAAGAAAGTACGCATCTGAATTCTGCAGGGACTTCCTCAGTCCTTCGGCTTCTTGCCGCAGCACAGCTGACTGATGCCTTTCAGCTTGTAGCTGAGACTGAAGAAGCCGAAGTGATTCAGGCAGCGAGTTCGAAGAGCTTGTGCCAGCGGTACTGGCCAGTAACTCGAACACTACATCAACGCAGGACTGTGGGGTTTTCTCACTGTCTACAAGATCGTTTTTATCACCTTTCTTGGAGACCAACAGGGTTGTCTCACTATCTTGAACCTTATCTGCATTACTTTCTCTACCATTGCATAGTGGGGTGCTCTTCTCCAATATTCTGTTTGCATACTACAAGAGAAACAAGCAGACACATCACAGGTTTAGCTTGTAGTATACGAAACTCATTTTGGTAAACCGGTTCAGTAGTAAGGTGGACAGGATAACAGCATGAAACAAACATATATCTATGTACTATGGTCACTGTATTGTCCATATCATTCTAGTTTATGTTCCCTAATCAAGATAGAGACACAGTTCAACTCATATATTTTTAAGACACAGCAGCATAGACAGAATATAAGTGTGAGAAACTACACAGCATTGGCAGCACTTGTAATGTGCATCACATGAGAACATAACTGTTTATACAACTTAAACTGAAATCAACATAGAGCAAGAAGTTAGAACAGCAATCCAGTTAAAGAAATAGGTTTAAAACATACCTGTTGCGCCATTGGAGTTTCAATTGGATCCTTCAAATTCGAAAGTAGTTGGTATGAGTAAATACAGTGATGCAACAGCAAAGGAGTATGGACCATAGCTACGGAATCTGACCTGAGAACAGTTGCTCTTCTGCTTTAAACGTGGAGTTTGGGTTAGCTGTGGTGGTCTTCGTGCTTTGGGCACTGCAGTAGCTTTACAAACTGCTCGTGTGGGGGTACTCTGTGGTGGACATGGTGCTTTGTCAACTATAAGTGGGTTACTATCCGCTGGGGTTGCGGTTAGATGGGTTGTAGCTGGTTCTCTGCCCAACGGTGTAAGTGTGCAATCTGGAAGAGTCTCGATTATGTGTGGTGGGGCTAGTTTGTGGGCCAGTACAACCATGGTTCTATCTGCATCGACGGGTAGCACTGTCTTTTGTGAAGAACGGGTTTTTGCTCCCTTAGATACTGCCATCACCCCCTCCAATTCAAATGGCTGATAAACAAGAAAAGAAATTGAACGTACAGACATTGTATGATAGACAGATGTGGTAATTCACATATATGTTGTCTAACCAAACAGGACAGCATGACACAATTTCACATATATGATGCCTAACTAAACAGGATAGCATGACACAGTTTCAGATATATGATGGATAACTTAACAGGATATAATGGCATAATTCAACATATGATGAGTACCTAAACAGGATGACATGACAAAACTATATGATGTCTTTCTAAAATAGGTTGGGATGAAATAATTCACATACATGTTGTCTAAGTATACAGGATGGCATGATATAATTGACATAATTGATTCATATACTAAGCAGCTGGCACTCGCATGTATGATCTCTAAACTAAGCAGATAGAATTCAATATTGTGCATATGATGTCTAAACTAAGCAATGCAAGACACCATATGCATCATATGAGAAATATAAACATTGCAACTTAGAGCATACACCTCAGGTGGGATATAGGACTGGTCATCTGTCTCTGAATCCTCCTCTGAGGAGCTCCCTGTAACCATCGAGATATATGCTTCAACAGGTACCATTGCCTGCTCTGAAGACCTTGTTTTCACTCCAGATTTTTCCATAACCGGCTCAAATGGCTGATACACATGAAGAGTAGTTCAATATACACAGATTGTCGACAAATGGAATACGTAATGAAAAAAAGATGGCATGAGATAATTCACATATATGATGCCTGGCTCCATGGCGGTGCATAATTCACATATATGATAACTGGCTGAAAAACATGGCATTGCATAATTCACATATCTGATATAGAAAGCAAACAGGAGGCATTCACACAAAGCATGTCTAATCTAAGCAGATGGCATGGCAATGCAAGACACCATATGCATGATATGAGCAATATAACCCAGCCAAGTTAGAGCATGCACCTCGGGGGGGGGGAATACGACTGGTCATCTCTCTCTGAATCCTCCTCTGAGGAGCTATCTGTAACCAGCAAGAAATCTGCATCGACAGGTAGCACTGACTGCTCAGAAGACCTTGTTTTCACTCCAGATTTTCCCATGACCGACTCAAATGGCTGATGCACAGGAAGAGTAGATGAATGTATAAACATTGTTGACAAATGGAATACATTATGGAAAAAATATGGCACAATACAATTCACATATACGATGACTGGCTAAACAGGATGGCATTGCATGATTCACGTATATGATGCCTGGCTAAAGAAGATGGCATTGCATAATTCCCATATACTCCCTCCGTTCCTAAATATTTGTCTTTTTAGAGATTTCAAATGGACTACCACATACGGATGTATATAGACATATTTTAGAGTGTAGATTCACTCATTTTGTTCCGTATGTAGTCACTTGTTGAAATCTCTAAAAAGACAAATATTTAGGAATGGTGGGAGTATGATATAGAAACCAAACAGGTGGCATTCACACAAAGCAAATCTAAACTAAGCTGATGACATATAAGATGTATAATGTAAGCAATGCAAGGCGCCATATGCATGATATGACCAACATCAGCATGCCAGGTTAGAGCAAACACCTCAGGTGGTAAACAGGCGTGGTCGGCTCCTTCTGAATCTCCATCTGAACAGTTATCTTCCTCTGGAATACAATCTGGAAATGCAGGAGGGGGGGCACTTCGCCCACCATGGAGCGGCGTCTGCATGACATTATATTCGCACGCAACGGTCTTCTCTTTTTCTCTACATGTTCAGTACGATTGTGTACAATATCTGACATGCATAATAAAAAAATAGTTAGATTTTGTAAGGCCTAAGGGGTGCATGCAAAAATCAAGACTGATGGTAGCAAACGAGTGGATGGATCCAAAACTAATGATAGCAGGTAGATTATAGCTTCAGTTTAAAAAGATAGACAATGGATCATCTATTGTTTGTTGCCCACCCAACATGAACCACATAGAAGACCCCAGATGAACCAGATAGTAGACAGATACTATTCGTTGCTGGCTCGATATGAGACCCATGGGCAATTCAAAACTCAAGATTGAACGATAAAGTAGCAGGTAATAATAACCGATGTATAACGTAAGCAAACACGAAAGACTGCGACCTCTCTTCCGGAACTGTGTAGTCCTCAGGTTCATCTGCTCAGTCGATGATGGTAATGCAGTTGGCGTGGCTGCCGGCAACGGGGAAGATGATCTGAGGCGGCGAAAGGAAGTCTGCAGGGGGGATCTCTGCTGCAGTGAACGCTTCTGTCGATGGTGCACCTCAGGTGGGGTGGATGACGGCACGGCAGGAGCAGGACATAACACACAGAGTTTTCTTTGACGCCTATCTGAAAATGAAGTAAATCTGTAAGGGCTCCTTAGAATTGGAGGATTCTATAAACGCAGGGACAGGAAAAACACAGGAATAGGATAGGAATGCACGTGCAAAACAGAGCATTTGGAAACATAGGATTTCAGTCAACCTGGGTGTTTGGCTCACATGAATTGGAAGAACAGAGGAATGGAGAAACAAAGTGATGCGACGAGTGTACAACCTCTTTGGCATAGCCTTGTGGACCTCAGCATCATTGGGTTGGACGTGGAGGATGGTGATGATGCTGGTGTGACTGTCGGAGGCGGGGAAGAAGATCCGAGGCCTCTGGAAACGGCGCCGAGGGTACTGCTCCGCTGTGATGGACGGTTCCGTCGTTGGAGCAGCTCCGCTAAGGTGTACGGCGACGAGGCTGAAGCATGACAAGACAGACAACGTTAATCTGAAGTGGGACCCTAATATCATCTGCAATAGATGATGTAAAATACATCACCAAAAAGTGCTAGATGTAAAACGCATCAGCCGCGCCACGGCCGCTCCGACAGATGCTGTAAGTACTGTTCACTCTGAACTTAACTGAAGAAAATGAACTTCACAGTCGAAACTGAATTTTACTGTCGAAACTGATTGAACTAGTAACAGAGCATTGCAATAGATGTTTAGGGCGTTCGAGCACTAGTAGCAGAGAAGCAGTGATCTAAATCAGCAGACGCTCGAGCAGGGAACGCACTAGCAGAGAGCAAGTCGTGCAGTAGCACCGCGAGCGAGTGCTAAAGCAGCAACTCCTGTAGCTGCCGGAGGTCGTGCAGCAGCAGCAGCAGCGCAAGCGAGAGCAAGAGCAGAGCAGCAGCACGAACGAAAGCAGGAGCAGTGCAGCAGCGCGACCGACAGCAAGAACAGAGCCGCAGCGCGAGCGAGAGCCGGAGCAGCTGCAGCTAGTGCCGTTGTGGAAGTCGCCGCCGAGGAAGCAACGACATGGGGGAGAGACGCCGTGGATGATGTGGCCGGCGACGGCGCCGTCGATGGAGACACGCCATGTCTGCTCGGTATCGAGCACCGGCAGCCCCGTGAGATCGAATAAAAGATAAAATGCAGCGGTGAGTGCAGAACCTCCTTGGTGGCGCCGAGTTGGCCTCGGCTTCATCGGAGGAATTGGTGAGGGTGCTGCGGTTCCGGTGGGGCAGGTCAAGACGGCGCTGTGGGGATTGAGGTGGCGCGATAGACGAGGCGAACGTCGGGGCAGCTCCTTGGAGGTGGAGGACGGGGCGGCTGATCCGGCGGGACGACGAGATCGACAACGGATCCTCATCCGGTGCGGTGGATGAGGGACGGCGAGCTGTTGCGGTGGACGACGTAGTCGGGGAAGAGTCTCCGGCTGGGCGGCGGTCGGGAGGCCGACGGAGGAGCGTGGGGTTTCGCGGGTTTTGGCGGCCTCGGTGTACGAATGGGGGGGCGAAGGGGGAGGGGGAGCCAAGCTTAGGGACGCGCTTGTCCGAAATGTAGGGTAAGTTACCAGCGTACCCCCACCGGTTTTGACACCGCGACGTGGAGCTTCATTTCCGGCTGAGGGGTAGAAGGGGGATTTCGCGTGTCTGGGCTGCGGGAGCGATTTCGGATGAGGAGGGAGTTCTCGCGCGCGTCCAAATTTCGGGATAACAAGGCGCGGCGCGGGTTGAAGAAGCGGGAGTTTCAAAGCAGGTGAGACAAAAGATACTCGAGCTTGAAAATTTCGGGATAACAAGGTGCGGATTCCTTGTTCGGCAGAACAAACTTAACGTGTAAAAAAACAATTCATACAAGACACAAGAGAGTCATGTCCCCTTTTACTATATTGCTATAGATGCCATTGAAAAAACTACAAGAAAAATGTAAAAAAAATCGGGAGAACAAGATTACCCTGCACAGTACCAAATCGATTCGCACTTCCCTCAACAACAACAAAAAACAAATCAATTCCCACCAAAGAAAGAGTAATGTCCCTTTTTATATGATTACAGATGCCATGATCTCGAATTTCAATTTTTGAATCCACGTTATGTTGAATTCGAATATATCGTTAGGTGACCTTGCGGTTTATAATTGATGTAGTCGTACATTTTGATCTTCCATCATATATGAACATTTTACTCCACCATGTGAACATATATATTGTCGTCTACCATATGGACTAAATTTGAATCAATTTTCCTTATTTGAATACGATTGTTGTCAAGTTATACAATAATTTAAATATTATCTTGATAACAAAAAACATACATATAGCAGTAATCATATTTCACTATGAACTACATGTACCATACGCTCTCCAATTCAAATATTTGTATCCATTTTATGTTGAATTCAAATCATAGTACATTATTGGTCTAGGTAGCGAGATGTTTGGGATAATCAAAACCCTGTTTTCATACGTATAATTTTTGGCTGAATTGGGACAAGTTTTGGTATAAGCCTCTTGCAAAACCGGAGATTCTCTCAACAAGCCTCGTGGTTCCGAGAGGGAACGTGTCACCTTTGTGTGCGAAACGATATACGCTGCCTCCCCCCTGATTTTATTTACAGAGGCAACATAGAACTATATGAGTGCCCTGTTAAATTTTGGAATTATTTCGGGTTCATTTGGCCTTTTTATACATTAATTGAGTTTCTGGACTTTTAATGTGCATAATCTAAATATGAATTGCATGCACATGCTCCGGTGCACCAAAGTGGGTTGAAAAATCACATGTGTGTCCTTGGTTGAATTTCTAGGTCCCATGGAAGAAATGAGAATGAAATTCAAACATCTGGGCGTCATGACTCGGCCGAGAACATCGAGAAACTTTGATTTTAAATTCATGTAAATCCAAAACTCGCCTGGAAATCATGAAACTTGGCATGGTGTCATGTCATGGCACTAACATGTTGTGGTAAAAAATTGGGCCGATTTGGAAGCTCGTGGTTCTAAGAGGGAACGTGCCACCTTTGAGTGTGAAACGATATACGCTGCCCCCCCTTGAGTTTCTTAACAAAGGCAACATAGAACTACATTAGTGCCCTGTTAAATTTTGGAATTATTCCGGGTTCGTTTGTCGTTTTTTATACATTAATTGAGTTTCTGGTCATTTAATGTGCATAAGTCAAATTTGAACTACAAGCACATGCTCTCGTGCACCAAAGTTGGTTGAAAAATCACATTTGTGTCCTCGGGTGAATTTCTAGGTCCCATGCAAGAAATGAGAATAAAATTAAAACATCTGGGCATCGTGGCTCGGCCGAGAACATTGAGAAACTTGGTTTTAAAATTCTTGTAAATCCAAAACACGTCTGAAAATCATGAAACTTGGCATGGATGTCATGTCATGGTACTACCATGTTGTGGTAAAAAAATTGGCCGAATAGGAACAGATTTTGGTATAAGCTTCTTGCAAACCGAAGCTTCTCTCAAGAAGGCTCGTGGTTCTGAGAGGGAACGTGCCACCTTTGAGTGCGAAACGATATACGTTGTCCCCCTTGAGTTTATTTACAAAGGCAACATAGAACTACATGAGTGCCCTGTTAAATTTTGGAATTATTCCGGCTTCGTTTGGCCTTATTTACACATTAATTGAGTTTTTGGTCATTTAATGTGCATAATTCAAATTTGAACTACAAGCACATGCTCCCGTGCACCAAAGTTGGTTGAAAAATCACATTTGTGTCCTCGGGTGAATTTCTACTCCCTCCTTCCATCTATATAGGTCCTAATGCGTTTTTCGAGGCTAACTTTGACCAAACGTTAGAGCAATAATATATGACATGCAACTTACACAAAGCATACCTTCAAATTTGTATGTCAAAGGAGCTTCCAATAATATAATTTTCATAGTATACATCTCATGTGCTATTAATCTTGTCAATAGTCAAAGGCTGTCTTGAAAAACACATTAGGCCCTATATAGATGGAAGGAGGGAGTAGGTCCCATGCAAAAAATGAGAATAAAATTCAAACATCTGGGCATCGTGGCTCGGTCGAGAACATTGAGAAACTTGGTTTTAAAATCATGAAACTTGGCATGGTGTCATGTCATGGTAGTACCATGCCGTGGTAAAAAAATTGGCCGAATAGGAACAAATTTTGGTATAAGCTTCTTGCAAATCGGAGCTTCTCTCAAGAAGGCTCGTGGTTCTGGGAGGGAACGTGTCACCTTTGTGTGCATAATTCAAATTTGAAATACAAGCACATGTTCCAGTGCACCAAAGTTGGTTGAAAAATCACATGTGTGTCCTCGGGTAAATTTCTAGGTTCCATGCAAGAAATGGGAATGAAATTCAAAATTCTGGGCGTCGTGGCTGGGTTGGAAACATTGAGAAACTTAGTTTTTTAATTCCTGTAAATCCAAAACACGCATGAAAATAATGAAACTTGGCTTGGTGCCATGACATGGCACCAACATGCTGTGGTAAATTTGCAGTCCGATTTGCGAAGGCGCACACATTAACAATCAACAAAGTCATTTTGGAACAAGTGCTGTCACGTTACAATCGGAAACACAAGTATTATTGAAACCGTGGGCGTTCTACTTACTAGTACCATTTACGTGCCGCCACGCGTCCCCATTTTTTATTAGCTAGGAGGCGCCGTGCAGGGTAGCTATTTGAGTACGAGAGGCGTGCGATCAGACCCCTGCGCGTGCTTATCGGGAGGAGAGCCCTTTGACCTCCATCTGCCGTCCACCTCTCTCCCAAGGTCTCCATTAATGGCGCCCGAGCCTCTGTTTAATGGCGTGGCTATGTCTCACTCGACTGAGATTTAAGAGAGAAAAAAGAAAATCTGAAAGCACGGATCTTGATGTAAGATCCGACGGACCTATATAGCATCTACTGCGACTTATAGCAAGACTGATGAATATATAAGGACGATTAATTTTTTTTGATCAAAGAAGGGCTTGCCCCTTCCGATTTTCATTACTGAAAACCACCACAATTCACAAGAAGTTCAGCACAACTCCAGCCTAACACGAAGGACTAAAAGCTACCAGATTGAAATCGCAACATCCCAAGAGGCCAACAAAGGCCAAACATCCGCGCTAGAACCCAACATTTCACAACCGACGACACAATCCACATCCTAAACCGATTATTACATCAAAAGAAACCAGGAAACTGAAGGAAGCCCAGCAGCAACTAGAAGAACAGCAACGCCAGGGTCGCCACAGCAAGAGTTTTCTTCATTCCAGCCTCGCAACATTGATCTTCCACAGAAAGATAAGGACGATTAATTGTCTTACATAATTAGAAAGATAATTAAAAAAGCCACATGCGGCTACGCCCGAAATACACAAGGGCAAAAGAAGAAGGAAGACAAGGATCTGGCTCGCTGATCTCTACTTTCTTGATGCGTTGCTGCAGGCCGCGGGAACTAGTCTCCGCGGCGAGCGGCGATGAGCTCTTTCGTGTCCTCAAGACGCTGCTTGAGAACATCCACGGATTCCTCCACCAGCCTTTGGCGCTCGTTGCGGAGCATGTCATTCTCGTCCATAAGTTTCTTGACGATGACGCCGGTCCTCTTCAACAAGGCACTGGTCTCCTCCTGCTGGTCTGCACTTCGGACGATCTTCTCCCTCAGCAGGTCGCGCTCGGCCCGGAGCCTCTCATTGCCCTCCCTTAGTTGCCGGATGACGCCGGTAGCCTGTTCAAACGAGGCTTTCATGTCGTCCTGCAACCTCGCCCAGCCGGAGATCTGATCCATCTGGCTATGGACGATCGCATGCATGCGCCTGTAACAGTCGTCGCCTGCCCGCGAGAAATTTTCCCAGGCCGCCGCGGCGCGGCGGGACATCTCTGCTGCATTCGTGGCGCGGCGGGACATCTCTGCTGCTTCCGCGGCGCGGCCGGACCAGTCTGCTGCATCGACGGCGCGGCGGGACCTCCGTGCTGCTTCAGCGGCGCGGCGGGACCTCTGTGCTGCTACTTCCGCGCGGCGGGACATGTCGGCTGCTCTCGCAGCGAGGCGGGACATCTCTCGTGCTTCCGCTTCCATGCTCGCCTCTCCCTGGTGGCAATCTCTCGACCCAGAACTCACGCTGGCCATGGCAGACGCAAGGGAAGGATGCTGAATGACTTGTTTGTTTTTGTGGATGAGGAGTTGAGGAGGAATGTGCAGTCATCTTGGCATACTAGTATTTATAACCGAGTACTAATACGCTCCTAAGTGGGAAACCGTTTAGGTTGTGATCGGTGTGAACAGGTTTGCAATTCAATATAGCGTGGTACTAATACGCTCCTAAGTGGGAAACCGTTTAGGTTGTGATCGGTGTGAACAGGTTTGCAATTCAATATAGCGTGGAGTAATTTGGAATGTGACGAGACGCAAGCTCAAAATTTATTGACGGTTCTAGTTTCGAAGTGCGGCACTATTCCCGGATGGAGTACTTCTTTTTCTACTCCCTCCTTTCCGGTTTTATAGGGCTTATCTCAAAATTTTAGTTTTTCCATTTTATAAGGCTCAATTTGGTTGTTCCCCAACACATGTTCAGATTCCAAGGTGCATTAAATCATTGCATGCAAGTATTAAGAGAAAATTGACCAATGCATGTACTTTATGCATGCATGCATTGCAATTAATGCATTGATAAACATAATTTTTTGAGAAAAACAAGAGCATTAATTAGGTGCTTTTGCAAACTACAAAAAATATTCCACCACTCACCATCTTGGTTGGTGAGATTTTTGAATTAAGCCCTATAAACCGGAAAGGAGGGAGTACTGCTGTGTACGTGCAATAACTGGCACCGTCGTATACATATCTTACGGTTAATGGGGCGTTCGACAGGAATAGCCGCGTGGCGAGCTCTCACACACGCGTCTGTTTTTTCTCGAAAAGGAGGATGATGACCCCCGGCCTCTGCATCTGGGAGTCACACACGCATCTGTAGCTACGAATTGTAGTGTTCTCAACCATCCGATTGGCTCTATCATGGATGTACCTATATACTAAAACATGTCTAGATACATCTATATTTTGACAAATGGAAGGCATGTATTGTGGAACGGAGGGAGTGCTTGTCATCAAAATGGATAAAAAGGGACGTATCTAGAACTAAAATACGTCTACATACATCTCCTTTTATCCATTTTGATGACAAGTAGTACTTCTTACCCAAAGGAACTTTATATCCAACAGACACAAAATATCCGTTCGACTGTTGGAAATTACTGATCTGATGTCGAAGTAATTGCTGCATCGCCACCAAAACCCACCATTTCTTAAGCTAAAGTAGACCAAGGTAATCCCTATATTAGCATATTACTAAGATAAACAGAAGGCACTGTAGAAACATTTAGGACGTGAGCTTGTCAATCTGAATGTGGAGGGACACAAGCTTAGCCCCGGCCAGCAGCTTGGGCGGAACTGTCAAGAAGGTCAGCTCCTGCACGTCGACGTCGCCGGGATCCTTGCTGCTTGTCACCTCCATTTCCACCTTGACGGCGTCGGTCGTGCCTTTGGGCTCCCCCGGCGGGCCGTTCGCCCACAGCTTGGCCACGTAGTGCGGCAGTGGGGACGCCCCCGCTCTGATGCAGACGACCGACACGGCGATAGGCGCGCCGATGTCGAGCACGCCGCCGACCAAGAAAAACGCGCGGCGGTCCTCCTCCGCGAACAGCAAGAGCCGTGGCTCCGACAGTGGCACTTGCAGCTGGAGCACCTTGCCGTACTGGATCCTGTGCACGGGCATGGGATGCGCGGTGCTGATGTGGTGGTAGAGCGCCGGCGGCGGGCCTTCGTAGCCGCAGACGGGCACGGGGCATTTGCAGGGCGCGAGCGGACACACGCTCTGGTGATCGGCGAGCTTGTGGTAAGTGACGTAGAGCCCACAGCCTTCGTGCGGGCACTCCACCCTCACCGACGAAAGGACGGAGTCCACCGCCGTGTTCCGCACGTCGAAGCCACCGCCGCGCTCGCACTTCTGGCACTGCCGCTGGTTCCCGGGGCGCTCGACGCGGCAGTCCGCGCAGGCCAGGTGCCCTCCCTTGCACTGCAGAAATCAATCGAACAACACATCAATCAAGAAACCTGCACCTTGCTCAATCAGCCGAACGGACGAGGTGTATTCGAACCTCATACACTGGAGGCGTCAAGGGGCGGAGGCACAAGGGGCAGTGGAGCACGGTGAGGTCCATCGAGACCTTAGAGAGCTCCATCGTCGGGTCCTGTTCGGTCTGCATGATCTCGCCCTCCTCGTGCACAACCATCTCTCGACTTGGGCCGGGGTATTACAAAGCTTTACCGTCACATATTTTATACTACTTCAAGGTGCATTAAATCAACACATGCAAGTATCAAAAGGAGAGTCACGGCATGCATGCATGCGTTGTAATTAATGCATCGGTAAACGCAAATTATTGAAATATATCGAGTGCAGTGCTTTGATGTGTCGCGTCAACTCGTACATCAACGAGAAGTTTGATTATCCTCTCCCTCGCGGACTTAACTGCACCTGCCTTTGGCTGTATGACAGGTTGGCCACACACCTGTCGGGCCCACCTGTCATACACGCAAAGGCAGGAGCGTCCCTCCCTCGCCCATGAGCGTGGTGGCTGGCAAGACTAGGAGAAGCTTTCGCTACACGCTCTCCCTCCCGCACGCGGTGGACATGCAGCAGTTCAATCGGTGTCAGATGGCCAGAAGCGTACTGTAGTACTCCTCCAGTGCAGTAGTACTCCATCATTGTTCGACTTCCCGAAGAGGCGAAGAGCCAAGCGCAGCCCGGACGCTCGTGTGGCAGTTTCATGTGTAGAGTAGTCTAGGATAGCGTGTACCGTGCCTGTAAGCTTAAAATCGTTGGGGTCGGCTCCATGCTATGTGGCCGTCTCGAAGTTTTAAAAAAAATTAAAATAGTCTTCTGGCCCTACCTGACACCCTGGTGATTGTAGTTTGCACGCTCATCTGGTCAAGACAGGAATATATATTTTAATTTGTTTTTTTTCGAAAAGGGGGGACTCCCCGGCCTCTGCATCAGAACGATGCATACGGCCACATATATTTTAATTTGTGGTGGGTAAATGTTAGAGGTTGCAGCAAATATATTGTACACTGCGGGTCTTTCAGCCAAGTTTAGAGGCAAGCATGTGGGGCCAGTGCTATGATGTGTCGCGTCAACTCGTACAACGAGGAGAAGCTTGATTTTACTACACGCCTTCTCCCTCACCCATGCGCGCGGTTGCTCGCAAACGAGGACAGGCTTTTGCTTAGTAGTACTTCTACAACAAGCTATCCGTCCCGCTCGCGGTGGACGGACATGCAGCAGTGGATTCGACACTGTAGAAGCAGTAGTAGTAACATCATTGTTCGTCTTCTCGAAGAGGCGAAGAGCCAAGCGCAAACCGAACGTTGCAGTTGCGAACATTGGAGCACGCATATAGCCAGGCTCTTGCATGAGACAAAATTGCTATGTGAGCCCACTATTGTACTAGTACGTACAACTACTTGCTAGTATAGCCCTGTAAACCAGAAAGGAGTATTTGCCCTTCTAGAGATTTCAACAAGTGACTAGACTACACCGAGACGGAGTACATATGGAGCAAAATGAGTGAATCTGCACCGTAAATAAATACGTACTAGTTCTATCGTTTTCCTCTCCGAGGTGCACAATATTGAGTATACTGACTAGTCTCTTTTTGACACGCATTTACGTTTTTTTACACAGTACAGACGCAAGCGCTCATATACACGCGCATACACTCACCCCTATGAACGCACACACGCACGGCACTATCATCTTGAAATTTACGAAGTCACCATAGGCACCTCGTCGTCGACGGGTCCATAGGTGCTTGAATGCCAAGGAGGGAGAGGGTAGCGGTTCCCGAGACGTTGAACGGTCAATGATGCATCCTCAATTACATGCAGAGGGAATTAATTGGAGAAGCAGAATAGAGCCAGCACGATGTGAATGCAACACAGTTTGGACTCTCATATAATAAAGGCGCCCCACCACTCCAATCCATCTACTCCCAAGTCTCTGCGCAACACTGCTCACTCCAATCCAAGACCAAGTGACCAGAAGCCACAAGCACCTATGGAGGCGATGGACGCGAGCGGCAGTCGGCTGTGCCAAATCATCCAAGGCGCCGGCCTGCGGCCCCGCACCGCGCAGCGTTTCCAGACGGTGCTGGCGACCGCAGGCATCGTAGCCCTCGCCGACGCCGGCTTCGCCTCTCGCATGGACGACATGATGGTCAACTCCATCCGCAAGTTCACCGCCGTCAAGAAGCGCGCGGACGACCTTGCCGTACTGCTCCAGCCCGCGCGCCCAGGCTCCTCATTGCCTGCCACCCTCATCGGCCTCCATGGTGACGAACTCTTTCAAGCCCTGGTGGCCCTGCAGGTGCCGGAGGTCGCGACGAAGAATGTGCACCTCGAGGCCGCGCTCGCCGCGCAGCGCCTCGCCATGCAAGAAACCGTCGACCTGCACATCCACGTCTACGAGGAAATCGTCTACATAGGCCACTACAAGGCAAGCGAGGACAGAAAGACGTTGGCCTTCTTCCAGCGGCTGGAATCTTTGGACGCCATTGTTCAGAAGCACGTCGACCTGGCCACGAAAGCCGCTGCTACTTAGGCGCCGTTCGGTGGGCCGGCGCCCTGAGTCGAGGAGGTGGACGTCGTCGATGGATGCATCTCTTCTTGCCTCCTGTAACCAGCACTGCATCGCCTCGTGGCCTTAATGTTTTATTAGTATAGTACTCCCTCCGTTCCCAAATATAAGTCTTTCTAAAGATTCCAGCAAGTGACTACTACATACGGAGCAAAATGAGTGAATCTACACTCTAAACTATGTCTACATACATCTGTATGCTGTATTCCATTTGAAATAGTATCTAAAAAGGCTTATATTTATGAACGGAGGGAGTATATGGCATTTTTATTCCAGTCGTAACGTTTTCACTGTGAGGTGGGGCCGCAGTTGAGCAAACCCACCCCGCCCACCGGGCGTCGGCCGAGTTTAGAATTAGAAGAGAGAAACGAGGGAGGAGAGCTAGCTGTAGCACGGACGCTGTTGTCAGATGGGACTCGTGTTTATAGAATAGGAGTACTGAGCACTCGTGCCTCTTTTTTTTGAGGGAAAAATTAGTCGTATGTCTAGTACCACTAGTTGGGTGCGTGCGACCTATAGCTGTCATCACTTTAGGTCTCCTTTTCGAACCGCGGCTACGCTTCACAGTACATATTATTTCACGCATTTATCCTCCTATATGTACTCCTAGGCTATTTCCACGTGCTCCCATTCGCCGACATGTGGGACATAGAGCATCTGGGTCGTAGTGCATGCACGACTCGGAGCATATGCCGGGGTACTTTACATTTCAGACCTCACGAATTACATGCAAACCCCCCGCAGAAGAATAAATAAATGAATGAATTACTACATGAAACCGGATTATTTTCGTGGAAACCGGAGCACGTTCATTAAATTTTGGACATAACACGTTTATAAAAAATGACCGGACCGAAACCAGTCTAAGGGCCTCTTTGATTTTTCCCGCAAAAAAAGGGCCTCTTTGATTCGCAGGATACTGAAAACACAGGAATGGGGAAAGTATGATGGCGATGAACCGAGACGAGGAGAACTCTAACTCAGTTAGAGGTTAGAGTTAGATTCTAACCCTGAACTAACTCTAAACCAAAGAGGTGTATGGATGGCAGGGTTAGATTGACAATAAATGCTCTATCTCAATCATTTGACTACTTTGGACCCTATTTCCTGCCGGATTTGGAGGGTGCTTGGATACGTTTTAGTTCCATGACTAAAAGTAGTGGGACTAAAACTTGCTAGCCTCACCCATGCTTGGATCCAAATACTAAAGAGACTAAAATCAAGTTAATGAGCATTTATTATCCTCCAAACCCTCCAATCCAGAACTCGCCTGTGTTAAAGGAGAGGAGTTAAATGAGGAGAGAGAGGACTAATCCACATTTTAGTAGGGGTACCCCTGACTAAAATTTTTTAGTCTCAAGACTAGTTTTAGCCCCTCTTTAGTCAGGGGTGCTTGGAACTTTAGCCTCTTAAAGAGACTATTTTTAGTCAGACTAAAATAAGTCCCTTGGATCCAAGCACCCTCTTGGTGTGGCCGGCTCTTCTGTGGCCTCCTCCCGCTCACAATTGACATAAACGAACCATCTATACAAATCAAGCATGCAAAACATGATAATTTTTACTTTGTCCATACAAATGAGATATCCCACTTAAACATACAAGTCGTCAATCAAGCTTCACAAAATAAAAAAACACTTCATGAAACAAAGAATGAGCTAACTCATCACGGAAGTCATTCACGATAGGGAGGGAGCCCGGAGCCCCTCACGCACCGAGGGAGGAGCTCGCCATCGTCGCTCTGGAGGAAGGCTCTGTAGAGCCCAAGCCCCGGGAACCCCTCCGACGCCGGCCCTTGCGAGTTGAGGTCGACACCGGCATGGGTAGCAGGGCCGCTTGCCGCCGACTGGGAACTTAATCTTTGGGCCTCTAGAAATAATGCAAGCCTGTAACTAAAATACCTAGAAAGGTGAACTGAATCTTTGGGCCTCTAGAAATAATGCAAGCCTGAAACTGAAATACCTAGAAAGGTGAACTGAATCTTTGGGCCTCTAGAAATAATGCAAGCCTGAAAGTGAAATACCTAGAAAGGTGAACTGAATCTTTGGGCCTCTAGAAATAATGCAAGCCTGAAACTGAAATACCTAGAAAGGTGAACTGAATCTTTGGGCCTCTAGAAATAATGCAAGCCTGAAATTGAAATACCTAGAAAGGTGAACTGAATCTTTGGGCCTCTAGAAATAATGCAAGCCTGAAATTGAAATACCTAGAAAGGTGACCTGAATCTTTGGGCCTCTAGAAAGATTTATTACCTCCTCAAGCAGCATCAAACAATTCCATGCGTGCACCACAAATCTATACCAAGTTTGATCAGGATCTACTTTTCCAAATCAGAATTAGCGCTAGAGCAAGCAAGATCAATGATATGGCCGTGAGACAGAGAAGGAACGAACAAACTCACCCCTCTCGCGACCTCCCTGGTAGATGCGCCGCCGCCGCGCACGACAGAGGGAGAAAAACGACTGGTGAAGGGGGAGCGGGGCGACCTTCGAAGGCCGGAGGGAGAGGGCGGCCGGAGTAGGGCGGCGGAGGCCGGAAGGAGAGGGCGGCCGGAGGAGAGAGAGGGCGAGCGGCCCTATGGGGAACAGAGAGGAGTCGTGCGAGAGGGGGGAGCGATCTGGTGCGGGCAGGGGAGATTTTTTAGTTCTCTTTTAGTGGGCCCGAGGATAACTAACCCAATTAGAACCTCTCCACCGGGCTAGTTTTTTTAGCTGGGTTAGAGCAAACTAGCTCAAACTAACCCCTCTTGTTTCGATAATTTGAGGCTATTTCAACCCAAACTAGCTCTAACTCAGGGATCCAAACAAAGAGGAGTGTTACTGTACATGCTACAGTGTGGACCGTAGCACATTGTTTTTTATGGCCATATCACCACATTGTTTTCTACTGCTGGTTCACTGGGCTACCGTGGTTCGCACTGCTGGTTCACTGGGCTGCCGTGGTTCGCACTCCTCCGACCTGAGTAGTACTCTAGTATAGTACTAGTATATACCGCATCATTCTTTGCTCCTTCTTACTACTCCGACATGTGGGAGAGCCAGCATCCGGGTCGACGTGTCATGCACCAGATTAGAGCGCGGAACGGAAGGGGGGCATCACCCCGGTCGGAGCGCCAGTAATTCATGACTATAGTGAGTGGTCATATCACAAGTCTTTCCAGCAGTAACGCGCCGTCAAATCGCACAGCCCCACTCGCTCACCCTCCTCGCCTCTCTGTCAAACCGCCTACCCGAAAACTGCCGCGCGTACTGCCCGGGAAAAGCCCCGCCCTCAACTTTTAACTACGCGAAAATAGTTCGAGCTTGTTCGTTCTATATAAATACAGTACTTACTGTATGTTTATTCACCCGTGGGGTTGTTCAATGAATGGAGGGGCGGGGAGCACAAGTGAACAATACTGTAGTACTACTAGTAGTAAGTAGGAGTCGTACAGTAGTCACCTTAAATAGAGAGTTTCTTTTCTTTAATGCCACGTACACAAATTGAAACGCTTGTTGTGGAGAGAAAAAAGATAATCACTCCACTATATATGGACGCAGGGGCCTGAGCGCTTGCTTTACTAGGGTTGCTCTCTTCATTCTCTCATCCTCTCCAGATATAAACAAGACAGCGGTAGCGACATTTTCTCTCTGCTCACCGCTGGTCACAGATCCGGCCGGATCCCTTCGGCCGGTGTGTGTAGAGGACTAAAAGGTGCATCGTTCACGCGGTCATCGCCGCCGAGGGAGGAAACCCACAGCTGCCGGAGGGGCCCGATCCTCTGCCCGTGCCGTTCTCTCCGACACAGCGCCGGCTCGGGAGGTCCTCCGACCCTTCTTCCTCCCTGCCGTATTGTCCGCAGATCCGACCTGCCGCCGCCGACATCCCGGCGACCCTCAGGTATAAGTTCTTCGAAAGCGGCCTTGCTCTACTGCCCCAGCTCCCCACGTGTCTGCATGTGCATCTTTTTCTACTCCCATCAGCTCTTCCAAAGCCACCTAAATTTTTAGTATTATTAGAGGTAAAGCTACTTCATGCATTCGAATCTAGGGCTTTGTTCAAACAACGAAGAAAGGGGGGAAAGTTGTAGCATGAATCTAGGACTTGATTCAAAGAGGAAATAATATGGTGAAAGTAGTAGAGACCGGATACCCAACCGGTCTCTTGGTTGAAAAGGGAAATAATGGGAAAACGCAGTACAAACTGGATAAGGAACAGATCTATTATTGGTTGAAAAAAGGATAGAAAGTGGCGGCTGGTGGACAAGTCAACAGAGTATGTCCAGGATTAGATTTGCTGCCATCACATAGTAAAAGGTCTCCAGGATTAGATTTGCTGCCCTCACATAGTAAAAGGTCTCAGGATTAGATTTGCTGCCCTCACATAGTAAAAGGTCTCAGGATTAGATTTGCTGCCCTCACATAGTAAAAGGTCTCCAGGATTAGATTTGCTGCCCTCACATAGTAAAAGGTCTCCAGGATTAGATTTGCTGCCCTCACATAGTAAAAGGTCTCCAGGATTAGATTTGCTGCCCTCACATAGTACAAGGTCTCCAGGATTAGGTTTGCTGCCCTCACATAGCATGAACAAACTCGGCATCACCACTTTATGCCTCCTTGTAGGTACATTGTGCTGATGCGTCCACTGTCGCATGTCCTTATACCAACCTTTTGCTGTTGTTAATGTAAGGGCGCATGTAAAATGAAGCGATCACACTGTTACCTTAGGGACATGTCTAACCAGTGTTATTGTTAATCTAATGCCTCCAGTGATAAGATGCAATTAAACTGTGTTACAAATGGCACTCCTGCTGTTTTCCCCAGTATGATAAGTAAGTTGCTCCTTTACGCTGCTGAGTGTCCTGGTGTCCCCACGGTCCCATGCCCTTAAACCAACTCTTTAGCTGCTGTTGATTTACTGTGTCTGGTAAACAAGCAATGCCACCATTAAAGTAATCCCATATTTGAGGAATCTCATTGTTGATCGTAATGCTTCTGGTAACATGAAGCATTGCTGACGTTTTAAAATTTCTACTGTCCTTGCGTGATTGCCATGAACATAATTAAGATGCTTCTTTTCATTTTGTATATGTTTCGTATATTCTTATTGACCAGCAACTGTTTACTTTCTATCTTTTTGTGCAGATAGGGATATCCATTTCACCTTGTTGCTATTGTGACCTTTTGGTGAACTGCACAAAACACTTTTTTGGAATGAGTGTCTTGTGCAGTTCAACTAAAATGTTACATGGGCAACATCTCTCAATTTTGGTGGAACTGCACAAAATGGTGATTGGAGTTTCCAAAATCTCCGTCAAATTCTGCTGGTAATCTCGTGCAACATTTTATTAGCCTTTGCAAGATGAGCCGTAGCTGAATGATGCAATCTTTGCTTCATTTCAGGCGAACTGCAGAAAAAGTGGCATGAATTGAATCATCGAGTGGAGCTGCAGGTTGACTTCCACTAGTGCCACTATTATAGTAATCATGCTCTTTATTATCTGCGCTGTGCAAACAGGAATACTCAACTACAGATGTTGTGACGGTCAAGAGCATTCGCCAAGTTCTTCGATTGTATGACATGGCTAGCCAAGATGGATTTAATCCCGATATTCACTTTATCAAAAGGCTCTAATGGGTTGGTTCTGAATCTTGCAAGCTGGGAATCAGTGAGATGTGTAGGCATCTTTGTTGTACTTATTATTTGAATCTTATTTGTTGGTTCTGAATCTTGCAAGCTGGGAATCAATGAGATGTGTAGGCATCTTTGTTGTACTTATTATTTGGATCTTATTTGTTGGTTCTGAATCTTGCAAGCTGGGAATCAATGAGATGTGTAGGCATCTTTGTTGTACTTATTATTTGGATCTTATTTGTTGGTTTTGAATCTTGCTAGTTGGGAAACACGGCATGATGATGCAGAGGACAACAACCATAACAAACAGTTCAAACTTGGTAGTATTATCTTTGTGAAAGTGCGACAAATGTGCTGATCGTGAGCGTCCTGAGAATAATAATTCTAATTGTTGTGCATGTTGATCCTGTGGCACTGATAGAACAAGCGAATGCATTGCTTGTTTTAAGTATAAATTTCTATTAAAGCTAATTAAATTTAAGTAAAGTGACCACTAACTCCTGTTATTACAGTACCAATACAGACCCGCTCGTGAACCAACGTGTGGGAGGGGTAGTAACTGTTGTCGCCTGTACACACTCGGCTTACTGTTGAATCCAGTTCCCCAAGAGCTGAAAAATGAACTGCTGCCGCCGCCTACACACTCGTTCACTCGAAGAGACTCCAACGGCGATCCGAGGGGTGAGCCTGCTGGATATGGACTTCATCAAGGAGTTCCCCTTTGAGTTCGCCGTTTAGTCCTATGGCTGCACCAAGTTGAATGTGATGTACACCAACGATACGGGCTCGGTGAAGCTCTGCCTCGCCTCAGTCCTATGGCTGCACCAGGTTCTGGAGCATTTGCCCGTTTCATCGGCAGCGCCGACTGCACCTTCGCTACGGTGGAGAGAAGGAAGAACGCGACGATTCGGCCATCTAGTGCAACAAGCTTGTCGACATCCAGAAGCAATACAAGATCATCAGCAACGGGCAGGAGAAGGACTCCGTGGTTGACCTCGCTGAGACCATCATCGACCCCTGATACGCCAACATGAAAGAAGACGACCTAAACACGTGGGAGGTACCTCTGAATCTAGCCTACATAACCTATGCGGCCAAGGACGCATACGCATGCTACGACATGTGCAGGAAGATCTTGGACATGAGGGCGTGTCTGCTTCCCGTAACCGACGAGTACACGGACAGCCGCAGCGTCATGATCAAGCGTGCCAGGAAGGTCTAGATGTTGTACTTTATCTGTTTATAAGCACCTTTATCATCTGAGTGTTTCATGCATTAGCCTATGTGTCGTAATTATCTGTTTTGTCCGAAATATTTCTTTTAAGAACCCATTAACCTGATTGCTTTTTTAGTGGCTATTTGCTTATGTATGTAAACTAGTTCACTTGTCCGTAAAAAAAACTAGTTCACTCGGCTGCCGTGCTTTGAATCTCCTTCCTCCCAACATATTCCCCTCCTCAGGTGGACCCAGCAGGTCTCTGAATTTTCTCCCACTTTCTTTTTCGATGTAAACTGAGTTTTCTCCCAGTACTTTCCCCTAGAACCAACTCAACTGTCCCACGTCTAGCCTAAAAAATAATAATACCCCACGTACTATTAACTCATCAAATTAAAATGATATTTTATTTCGTAAGTTGAAAGTTCTTACAAAATAATAATAATAATTGTTTATATATAACTTGGCAAGTTAACTCCTAGTGATTGCGTACATAAGCTTGCAAAGATTTTACTGACGTGCAATCATGTGTTTATGTTTTTATAACATTTCTCCGTCTAGCCCAACATGATATTTTCACCCAGCCCAGCAAGTCCGCGGATTTCGAGAAAAATGCAAATGGGATTTAAACGGGCTGCATAGATGCTACATCATTGTTTCACCCAGCCCACCAAATGGACTAAAAAACAAATGGACTGGCTGACATGTGGGCCAGTAGGTCGAAGCCTAAGAAGGCGTTGGATTTACATCCAACGGCTGGCATTCTTCTTCAATCTCTCGTCTTCTTCCCCCAGCGCTGCCGGAACCGCCTGCTCCAGCCTTCGGCGTCCAGCGGCGTTGTTTTGCGCTCCTCAGCGAAACGCTACCCCGCCGATGGCCAGGCCATCCCTCCACTCCGCACCTCCTGTTATTCTCTGCCGAGTGTAGGCCCACCCCGCGCCCGAACCAGTCAAGTTTCCCACTCCTCCGCGTCTTCCCCATCTCTGGGTCGTTCCAGTCTGGGGCCTCGCCATCGTCCACCGCCTCGGTGCGCTCGGCGCGGCGTGGTCAACATACGAGAGTCATCGGAAGAGGACTGTACATGGAGAGCCTGACGGCCGGGACCCATGAGGTCCATGGTCGCACGCAAGGAAATTTCCTCCTTATGCACTATACGTGCACTGTACGTGGGAAGGGCTTCTGTATTTCGTGAAAAAAAACGTTCCCCCCGCTGATAGGTCGGACCCACCAGCTATATCTTCGCACGCAAGGAAGTGCCTCCTTATTACGCACCAAAAAATGAATACCCCCTGCTAGCTGGGACCCACCATAGTGGGTGGCTGACTTGTGGGCCTACTAAGTTGACGAGGACGGAGGGCTTTGTCAACTTAGTCAATATGAACGATTCTAGCTCCAGTGACCGTACGATGTCCATCCAACGGCCATAGTGCTTCTTCAACCTCTGGTCTTCTTGCTCCAGCCGCCCAAAGCAGCGCCGGTCGTGCCGCGTGCTCCTGCCTCTCGTGGTCGGCTGTGATGTCGTGGAGGCCTCACCGCCCCCTACTACTCTCACCGCTGGCCCAGGGTATCCCTCTACTCACCCACACCCCATGTTATTCTGCGGTGACGGCAGCCTCACGCCGCAGCCGAACCAGTGAACCCTCGTACTCCTCTCCGCGTGGGCATCCACTGCCGCGTCTTCCCCGGCTCCGCGTCGTCCCCTTCCTAGGCCTCGCCGTCGTCCACCGCCTTGGTGCTCTCGGTGCGGCATGGTCAATGTGGTCAACGACCGACTTCCATCGGAAGAGTACTGTACGTGGACAGGCTGACAGCTGGCTCCATGGCCACAACCTAGTTTTTTTGTGATTTGCCAAGTAAGTCGCTTTGTCAGGCCTGTTGGGCTGCAAATCTTTCAAGACGAGGAGAGCTTCATTCGGCTGGCCGAGAAAATGGCCTATCAGTAATGAGAAATGGGCTGTACATTTTTAAAACACATCAAACCGGCAATTAGTTTCAAATATCTTTTTTTCATTTCGAGATTTTAAATTACATTAATTTTTATGCGTGGAGAATTTGTTGGATTTTATATTGATATACATTTATTTTTAAAATCAGTTTGAATGTGAGTCGAAATTTCGGGATTAAAAACAGTTCGGACCGCACCGAAATATGCAAAATTTCGTATAATTTTTTAACCGTGGCCACAATATGGGCTGTAATGCTAACAAAAAGAATATGGGCTCCAAAAAAACCTTAAGAATTAGCAAATGGGCTGTAAATTATTAGAAATAATGGCAGATGGGCTGTATGCTGTTTTCCACAGATTTGAGGCTTTCCTAAAAAAAGGTTGACGCACAAGCAGTGACTGTTGGATGTCCATCGAACGGCCGTCGTGCTTCTTCAATCTCTGCTCTTCCTGCTCCAGCCGCTCAAACAAGCGCCGGCGGGACTGCCTGCTCCCTCCTCCCCGCGGCCGGCTGTGCTGCCGCGCAGGCCTCACCGCCCCACCGTACTCCCATCGCTGGCCTAGCCATCCCTCTACTCACCCACACCTGCTGTTATTCTCCGGCGACGGCAGACGAACCAGTAAACCCTCGTACAGTCGTACTCCCCTCCGCGTGGGAAACAACTGCCGAGTCTTCCCTGCCTCCGTGTCGTTCCCTTCCTAGGCCTCGCCGTCGTCCACCGCCCTGGTGCTCTCGGCGCGGCCTGGTCAACGTGGTCAACGACCGACATGCATCTGAAGTGGACTGTACGTGGAGAGGCCGACAGCTGGGTCCACGGCCGCACGCAAGGAAATGCCTCCTTATTACGCGCAAAATAATGATTCCTCCACCTGACATCAGGGACCCACCGAAAGGGCCTCTGTATTTCGCGAAAAAAACGTTACCGCCGCTGACAGCTCGGACCCACCAGCTATATCTTCGCACGCAAGGAAGTGCCTCCTTATTACGCACAAAAAAATGAATACTCCCCCTGTTAGCTGGGACCCAGTATAGTGGCAGGCTGACTTGTGGGCCTACTAAGTTGACGGGGACGGAGGGCTTTGTCAACTTAGTCAATATGCACGATTCTAGCTCCAGTGACCGTACGATGTCCATCCAACGGCCGTAGTGCTTCTTCAACCTCTGGTCTTCTTGCTCCAGCCGCCCAAACCAGCGCCGGTCGTGCCTCGTGCTCCTGCCTCCCGTGGCCGGCTGCGATGCGGCGGAGGCCTCACCGCCCCCTACTACTCCCACCGCTGGCCAGGCCATCCCTCTACTCACCCACACCCCCTGTTATTCTGCGGCGACGGCAGCCTCACACCGCAGCGAACCAGTGAACCCTCGTACTCCTCAATGCGTGGGCATCCACTGCCGCGTCTTCCCCGGCTCCGCGTCGTCCCCTTCCTAGGCCTCGCCGTCGTCCACCGCCCTGGTGCTCTCGGCGCGGCGTGGTCAACGTGGTCAAGGAACGGCTTCCATCGGACGTGGACTGTACGTGGAGAGGCTGACAGCTGGGTCCACGGCCGCAGCAAGGAAGTGCCTCCTTATTATGTGCAAAATAATTATTCCTCCACCTGACAGCTGGGACCCACCGGACGGGCCACCATATTTCGTGAAAAAAACGTTTGCCCCTGACTGCTGGGACCCACCAGCTACATCTTCGCACGCAAGGAAGTGCGTTCGGGCAAAAAAATGATTCGCCCCCGTGACTGCTGGGACCCACCAGCTACATCTTCGCAGGAAAGGAAGTGCCTGACAGTCGGGACCCACCTGGTCGAAGGGTACGTAGCGTTGTTATTCTGGTCGCGAACGTGTACGTACATATATACTGGTGGATGTAGAGGCGCGCACGTGTCGTAGTAGAGGTGCGTATGTGTCGTAGTAGAGGCACGCACGTAGCATGTACACATACGTACAGCGGCCAGGGTGCAAGAAAGAAAATACGGCCATGTATGTGTACATACGGGCGGGGTCTGGAACGCCTACTCGCGCATACGTACGGCCAGGGTTCGTGTACATGGCTGGGTCGGAACGGAGAAAGAGCGTCGTCGTCGTGTTCATGGGGAGGCAACGGAATGCGTCGTGTTCATGGCGAGGCAACGGAATGCGTCGTGTTCATCGGGAGGCAACATAACGAGTGGGAGCCAACCGGCTGGGTCGGAACGGAATGCGTCATCGTGTTCATCGGGAGGGCTTGGACGGAACAGCCGATGGAAGCGAGGCTTGGCGTACCACAGAACGGAGGAAACGGCCTTGTGTTCGACTGGCCACGTTTGAAACGGGATCCTGTTCATCGGGAGGGGTCTGGCGTACCGCAAAATGGAGGAAACGGACCTCCTACGGTCGAAATGGGGGTCCTGTTGATCGGGAGGGGTGTGGCGTACCACAAAACGGAGGAAACAGACTTGTGTTGGAGCCCTACGGTCGAAACGGGGGTCCTGTTCATCAGGAGGGGTGTGGCATACCGCAAAACGGGACTCGACGGGATACTGTTCATCTCCACCGTCGACCCCCTCCAGCCTCCACAGGCTACTGTTCATCCACCGTCGACCTCCTCCAGCCTCCACCTGCGACTGTTCATCCACGGGCTCCTGTTCATCCAGCCTCCACCAGGCGCTACTCCACCGGCTACTGTTCAACCAGCCCTCTCCACGGGCTCCTGTTCAACCACCCCTCCACGGGCTACTGTTCATCCAGCCCTCCACCGTCTACTGTTCATTCCGCCCTCCACGGGGTCCTGTTCATCCAGCCCCAACCGGCTCGATCGATCGGGGTCCTGTTCATCCAGAGGCAACACCACGGGGTCCTGTTCATCCACCCCCATCGGAAACTATTCATCCAAACCCCCCAGCAACGCTCACTGTTCATCCAGAGGCAGCATCGATCGGCTTCAGTTAGCAGCAGTAGCGAAGGAATCGCTCGATCGGGTTCAGTTAACAGCCATCGATCGATCACTCGGGTTCAGTAACGCGTAGCCTGCAGTGCAATCGCTCGGGTTCAGTTAGAGCCCAACGCCTCGCTCGGGTTCAGTTAGAGCCAACGCCTCACACACACGCGCGTACGTGTACGAGAGAAACGCACATCGCTCGGCCCCCGACCTCCCACCGTAACCGGGAACTCCCCGAAATTTTCCTCGCCCTCGCTTCTACCACAGTTTTTTCCGTCATGGACGGCCGAAAGAATGTCATGCAGCTGCGTCTCCAGCCCGCCCAGGACGAAAAGCCCATTTTCTGTCATGATTTTTTGTCATAGAAGTAGAAGCCCACCACATCTACGATGATACCGGGTTTTGTCACAATTATCGTCATAGAAGTGTCATATGTATGACAGAAAAAAATTCGTTCGGCCCAAAATGTCACGGATGTGTCTTTTTTTTGTAGTGTGGGGACAATCCCCTATGGGGATACCTACAACATCCCCATCCCCATCTATTCCCTATCATCCCATCCCCATCCCCGTTTATATGACTGGGGATGAAATTTCCCCATACCCATGCCCCACTGGGGAACGGGGCCCCATTAGGGTCCCCATCCCCATAAACAAATACTCATATACATAATATGCCACCATATAATTAACATACATAAATGGTGTTTCCTTGTCCTGCTAATGCATATCTAGGTCGTACTGACTTCTTGGTCATGCTGACAACCGAGGTGAGGATAAGAGATAGGTTTAAGGTTTTTTTAGAGTATTTTTTGTTTTCGCAAGTTTGTTTGTGAATATTTTAAGGTTGACCGCAGTGTCACAGTTACTAACCGGGTCCCCGATGGGTATTGGGTCTGGGGAATAGCATATCATCCCCATCCCCGTTGTACCCTATGGGGAATAAATTAGTTTGGTAAATATCCCCATGGGGATGTTTTTCGCCCATCCCCACCCCCTAATAGATGAAATCCCCATGGGTTTGGCGGGTATGGGGCCCCGTTGCCATCCCTGGTGCTCCAGGGTGCCTCAACCAATCCACCCAGATGTGAATTAAAGTAGCCACCTTAAGTTAAACCTTAGTTAACAGTAATCTCTCACATCTTTCATGAATACACTCAAACCAAACCACGTCTACAAGCATAGCATAGCAGTATGAGCATAACGTAGTAACACCCAGGTTTGAAATATAAGACAATAGGTTCCTACCTCATCAACTACTTCCCAATACCCACATGTTAACAAGTCCTAACCATGCAGTGTTTGAGGATTGAAACTAATGCGTAAAAACTGGTAATAAAGGGATATTATCAAAGTGTTACTTGCCTTGCTGACGATCTGAAAACCCTGGTGATTCGTAGTAGCAAGCCTCACACTCCGGAAACTCTATCGTGAACAAACAATAGCATACATAAGCACTCAAGCATAAGATGCAAGGATAAAACTCGAGAGAAAAAGATCTAAACAGAAAGTACAAGTGAAGAGCTTCGATTTGCAAAAAGAATCAATCGAATCGAAGCTACGAAGCTCAAACTGCGATCAAAAGAAGTTCGAAAACAAAACTGCTTGAAACCAAATTTTAAATTTTCAAAACCATGTTCAAGTTGATTATCTGGACAGAGGGGATCAACACGAAGATTTTGGCGCTGGTTTCACTGGATTTGGACAAACGAGCAAAGAGTAACGAGGGTTTAAAGATCAGGGACCAATCTGTGATAAAAGTATTCATGGATAGGTCCCTGGACGAAAAATAAACAGAAAAAGAAAAATCTAACGAACGATCGTTCGCTAATAGAACTAAACGAACGAATTCATTCGTTAAAACAACCTAACGGGTAAACGTTCGCTACTTAGCGAACCCTAAAATAAAAACCGATCTAAACGAAAACCAAACAAAAAAACCGAAAAAGAACCGGCGAACCGGGACGGTTTCATACCGGTTAAACGGCGGCGGGGGTCGACGGCGAGCGGAGCGACGGCTCTGGCGAAACGGCGGGGCGGCGGCTCCGACGAACGGCGAGGCGGGGCGGCACGGGGCTGCGGGATGGCGGCGCGGCGACGGGCGACGGCAGCGGGTGGCGGCAGCGCGGAACAGCGGCAGCGCGGCTTGCGGTGGCAGCGACTTGGGTGGCGGCGGCGCGGCTTGAGGAGAGAGGGGGGGCGGCGCATATAAATGGGTCGGGGGGGGCGGCTTGGGGGAGGGGGCAAGGCGGCGGCGATGCGGAGTCGGAGCCGGACTTCGGCTCGGGCACGGCGGTGCTCGCGAGAAGGCGGTGGCGGCGGCTGGGCCGGCTAGGCCTTCGGCCCTGTTGGTTTAAATTTTTTTTAAAATAATTTCGCCCGAACAAAAATCCTAATAAAATAAAAAATTCTAAAAATACCAGAAACAATTTTTACCGTCCATACCTAATATTAAGGTCAAGATGAACATTTTTTTGGCCTAAAATGCAATTTTCAAAAATGCATATTTTTCTCCAATTCAAATAAAATACAAATAAAATAATAATTCGATTTTAAACTTTCTTCTCCAATATTTCTCTTCTATTGAAGAAGTCATTTTATCTTCTATCATTTATTTTTATTATTGGAAATAATTGGAGAGAAAAAATATTAAAATTAAATTGATCCTCTTTTCAAATTTGAGAAAAATTCAAATATGAAAATTTGTGAAATCTCTAACTCTCTCCTTGGGTCCTTGAGTTGCTTAAGATTTCTAGGATCACAACGAAAATGCAAATAAAATATGATATGCATATGATGACCTATGTGTAACATCCAAATTGAAAATTTGGGATGTTACAAACCTACTTCCCTTAAGATGAATCTCGTCCTCGAGATTCGGGTTGGCTAGAAAATATGTGTGGGTGGTCTTTCCATAGGTCTTCCTCTAGCTTCCAGGTGGGTTCCTCCTCGGTATGGTGGCTCCACTGAACTTTGCAAAACTTGATAACCTTGTTGCGTGTAACTCGGCTGGCAAACTCGAGAATCTTGACGGGTTTCTCCTCGTAAGTTAGGTCACCTTCCAATTGAATTGCTACCAGGGGCACTGTATCTCTTAGAGGAATATCGGCCATCTCTGCATGGCACTTCTTCAACTGGGAAACGTGAAACACATCATGAACTCCTGATAATCCTTCAGGTAATTCCAACTTGTAGGCTACCTCTCCCATACGTTCCAAAACTCGGTATGGTCCTACAAATCTCGGGGCTAACTTTCCTTTAATTCCAAATCGTTTAACTCCTCGGAGCGGTGACACACGAAGATATGCTCTGTCTCCAATTTCATAGACTACCTCCTTACGTTTAGTGTCGGCATAACTCTTCTGCCTGGACTGAGCTACCTTCAATCTATCATGAATCAACTTAACTTTCTCTTCAGACTCTTTGATCAAATCGGGTCCAAACAACTGACGGTCTCCAACTTCATCCCACATCAAAGGTGTCCTGCACCTCCTTCCATACAAGGCTTCGAAAGGGGCCATCTTCAAACTGGCCTGGCAGCTGTTGTTATATGAGAACTTTGCGTAAGGCAAGTTATCATCCCAACTGGACCCGTAATCTAACGCACAAGCTCTCAACATGTCCTCCAGAATCTGATTGACTCTCTCGGTCTATCCATCTGTCTGCGGATGAAAGGCTGTACTAAACTCTAGCCTGGTACCCAAAGTCTGATGCAACCGATTCCAAAACTTCGAGGTAAATTGTGTTCCTCTATCTGATACGATGGTCCTTGAAACTCCATGCAGACATACGATCCTGGTCATATATATCTTGGCCAACTTCGCGCTCATATAAGTGGTTTTCACGGGGATAAAGTAAGCCACTTTGGTCAAGCGAACAACTACTACCCAGATAGAATCATATCCCGATCGTGTCCTGGGTAATCCAGTGATGAAATCCATGCCAAGTTTGTCCCACTTCCATTCGGGTATCGGCATAGGCTACAGTAATCCTGCCGGCTTCTGGTGTTCTGCCTTAACTCTCTGACATACATCACATACGGCTACATACTCGGCAATATCCTTCTTCATACTTGTCCACCAGAAACGTTCCTTCAAATCCAAATACATCTTGGTGTTTTCGAGGTGAATCGAGTATGGCGAGGCATGAGCTTCCTGAAGTATTAACTTCCTGATCTTTGCATTATTGGGTACATATACATGATTCTCAAACCATAGAGTTTCGTGCTCATCCTCACGAAAACCCTTGGCTTTTCCTTTGCTCATCATCTCCTTTATCTCGGCAATTTCCTTATCATCCTTTTGTGCTTCTCGAATCTTTCCCAATAATGTGGACTGAACCTCCGTTGCTGCAAGAAAACCTCTTGGAACTATCTCCAAACGAAGTTCCTTGAGATCGTCGACTAACTCATGCGGTAATCCTCCGCTTACAAGGGTATTGACATAACTCTTGCGGCTCAAAGCGTCTGCTATGACATTGGCTTTTCCCGGGTGATAATGCAGCTTCATATCATAATCCTTTATTAGTTCCAACCATCTCCTCTGCCTGAGATTCAACTCCTTCTGTGTGAAAATATACTTCAAACTCTTGTGATCCGTGTACACATCGCAACGGTTTCCAATAATAAAATGTCTCCAGGTCTTGAGCGCGTGCACTACGGCTGCTAACTCCAAATCATGCGTGGCATAATTCAACTCATGAGGTCGAAGCTGATGTGAGGCATATGAAACCACTCTTCCGTCTTGCATAAGTACACCTCCAAGTCCCAAGCGAGAAGCGTCGCAATACACTTGGAAATCCTTGCGTATATCCGGAAGAATCGGCACTGGAGCTGTAACTAAACGTTTCTTCAACTCCTGAAAACTGACCTCACATTCCTCAGTCCATTTGAACTTGGTGTCCTTCTTCAACAACTCTGTCATGGGCTTTGCAATCTTAGAAAAAATCTCAATGAATCTCCGATAATATCCTGCGAGTCCAAGAAAACTACGGATCTCTCCAACTGAGGTGGGTGCCAACCACTCTGTGACAGACTGAACTTTGGTAGGGTCTACTGCTATACCTTCTCCTGATATAACATGTCCAAGAAATCCAACTTCCTTCAACCAAAACTCACACTTGCTGAACTTGGCATAAAGCTGATGTTCCCTGAGCTTCTCGAGAACTAAGCGCAAATGCTCCTTGTGCTCCTCTTCGTTCATCGAGTACACCAATATATCATCAATGAACACCACAACGAACTTATCCAAAAATTCCATGAACACCTTATTCATCATACTCATGAAATAGGCAGGGGCGTTAGTCAATCCAAAAGACATGACCGTATAATCATATAGCACATACCTTGTGGTGAAAGCTGTCTTAGGTATATCCTGTTCTCGGATCTTCAGCTGGTGGTATCCTGACCGCAGATCGATCTTAGAGAATACTTTAGCTCCCTGCAGCTGGTCAAACAAATCGTTGATCATCGGTAGTGGGTACTTGTTCTTGATCGTTACTTCATTCAATGCACGATAATCAACAACCATTCTAAAAGATCCATCCTCCTTCTCAACTAAGAGCACTTGGGCTCCCCACGGTGATGAACTTGGTCGGATGTAACCTTTCTCCAATAACTCCTTAATCTGCTTCTTAATTTCCTCTAGATCATTCGCGGGCATTCGATACGGTCTCTTCGATATTGGTCCGGTGCCAGGCAATAGTGATACGTCTCCGTCGTATCTACTTTTCCAAACACTTTTGCCCTTGTTTTGGACTCTAACTTGCATAATTTGAATGGAACTAACCTGGACTGACGCTGTTTTCAGCAGACTTTCCATGGTGTTATTTATGTGTAGAAACAAAAGTTCTCGGAATGACCTGAAACTCCACGGAACATATTTTTGGAAAATAATAAAAATACTGGAAGAAGAATCCACGTCAGGGGTGCCTCCACCTGTCCACGAGGGTGGGGGCGCGTCCCCTTGCCTCGTGGGCCCCCTAACGCTCCACCGACCTCAACTCCAACTCCATATATTCGTGTTCAGGGAGAAAAAAATCAGAGAGAAGGATTCATCCCGTTTTACGATACGGAGCCGCCGCCAAGCCCTAAAACCTCTCGGGAGGGCTGATCTGGAGTCCGTTCGGGGCTCCGGAGAGGGGAATCCGTCGCTGTCGTCATCATCAACCATCCTCCATCACCAATTTCATGATGCTCACCGCCGTGCGTGAGTAATTCCATCGTAGGCTTGCTGGACCGTGATGGGTTGGATGAGATCTATCATGTAATCGAGTTAGTTTTGTTAGGGTTTGATCCCTAGTATCCACTATGTTCTGAGATTGATGTTGCTATGACTTTGCTATGCTTAATGCTTGTCACTAGGGCCCGAGTGCCATGATTTCAGATCTGAACCTATTATGTTTTCATAAATATATGTGAGTTCTTGATCCTACCTTGCAAGTCTATAGTCACCTACTATGTGTTATGATCCGGCAACCCCGAAGTGACAATAATCGGGACCACTCCCGGTGATGACCATAATTTGAGGAGTTCATGTATTCACTATGTGTTAATGCTTTGGTCCGGTACTCTATTAAAAGGAGGCCTTAATATCCCTTAGTTTTCATTAGGACCCCGCTGCCACGGGAGGGTAGGACAAAAGATGTCATGCAAGTTCTTTTCCATAAGCACGTATGACTATATTCGGAATACATGCCTACATTACATTGATGAATTGGAGCTAGTTCTGTGTCACCCTATGTTATGACTGTTACATGATGAACCACATCCGGCATAATTCTCCATCACCGATCCAATGCCTACGAGCTTTTCACATATTGTTCTTTGCTTATTTACTTTTCCGTTGCTACTGTTACAATCACTACAAAACCCAAAAATATTACTTTTGCTACTGTTACCGTTACTTCCATATTACTTTGCTACTAAATACTTTGCTACAGATACTAAGTTATCCAGGTGTGGTTGAATTGACAACTCAACTGCTAATACTTGAGAATATTCTTTGGCTCCCCTTGCGTCGAATCAATAAATTTGGGTTGAATGCTTTACCCTCGAAAACTGTTGCGATCCCCTATACTTGTGGGTTATCAAGACTATTTTCTGGCGCCGTTGCCGGGGAGCATAGCTCTATTCTTTGAGTCACTTGGGATTTATATCTGTTGGTCACTATGAAGAACTTGAAAGACGCGAAAACAAAAATTTATCCCTCAACTACGAGGGGATGTAAGGAACTGCCATCTAGCTCTGCACTTGATTCACCTTCTGTTTTGAGTAAGCTTGCGACACCTAAACCTGCTTCTGCTATTAATTCTGATATGTCACATGTTATTGATGATGCCACTTCTGCTATGCATGATACTCATGATGAAACTACTTCTATGCTTGATACTACTGTGCCACTTGGTGAATTTCTTGATGAAGAACTTGCTAGGGCTAGAGAGAATGAAATTATTGAAACTGATAATATTGAAGATAGTGATGATGAAGACTCTCCCCCTAATAAATATGAATTACCTGTTGTGCCTGAGGAATCTGCTAGAGCCATTTTAGCTTGCAATGATAGAAGTGATCTTAAGAAGTTATTAGCTAAATGGAAGCAGCAATCTCTTAATGCTAGAATGAAACATGACCCTGCTTTTGCTACTTCACCTATCTGTGTTACTGATAACGATTATGAATTCTCTGTTGATCCCGATATAATTACTTTGGTTGAATCTGATCCTTTTTATGGCTATGAATCTGAAACCGTTGTGGCACATCTTACTAAATTAAATGATATAGCCACCCTGTTCACTAATGATGAGAGAACTCGCTACCTTTATATCCTTAAAATATTTTCGTTCTCATTAAAGGGTGATGCTAAGATATGGTTTAATTCTCTTGATCCTGGTTGTGTGCGTAGTCCCCAGGATATGATATATTACTTCTCTGATAAATATTTCCCTGCTCATAAGAAACAAGCTGCTTTAAGGGATATATACAATTTTGTGCAAATTGAAGAAGAGAGTCTCCCACAAGCTTGGGGGAGGCTTCTCCAATTACTTAATGCTTTGCCTGATCACCCTCTGAAGAAAAATGAAATACTTGATATCTTTTATAATGGACTAACCGATGCTTCCAGAGATTACCTGGATAGTTGTGCTGGTTCTGTTTTCAGGGAAAGAACACCGGATGAAGCTGAAATTCTACTGAATAATATGTTGACAAATGAAAATAATTGGACACTTCCTGAGTCAACTCCTGAGCCTATTCCTAAACCAACTCCGAAGAAAAGAGGTGTTCTATTTCTCAGTCCTGAAGATATGCAAGAGGCAAAGAAATCTATGAAAGAAAAAGGTATTAAAGCTGAAGATGTTAAGAATTTACCTCCTATTGAAGAAATACATGGTCTTAGTTTACCGCCTATTGAAGAAACATATGATCTTAATCCCTCACCTATTGAAGAAACACATGGTCTTGATAACCCGACACAGGTAGTAAAGGTAAATTCTCTCTATAGATATGACAAAGCTGAAATCCCTCCTACTAAAATTGCTAGCCAATGCTTGGATGAGTTTGATAACTTTATTATTAAGCAAGAAAACTTCAATGCTTATTTTGGTAGACAATTGAAATACAATTCCGATACGCTTGAACACTTGGGTGATTATATGTCTAGAGTTAAAGGTGAACTTAAACTCATTACTAAACATGCTTCTACGGTTACCACTCAAGTAGAACAAGTACTTAAAGCTCAAAATGATTTGGTCAATGAATTAAATAGTAAGAATAATGATTATGATGTTAGAGTGGCTACTAGAACTGGTAGAATGACTCAGGAACCTTTGTATCCTGAAGGCCACCCTAAGAGAATTGAGCAGGATTCTCAGAGAAATAATTTAGATGCACCTAGTCCTTCTAAAAGGAAGAAAAAGAAAAATGATAGGACTTTGCATGCTTCTAGTGAACCTATTGCTGAACCACCTGAGAATCCAAATGATATTTCTATTTCTGATGCTGAAACACAATCTGGTAATGAACATGAACCAAGTGAAAATATTGATGAAGATGTTCATGATGATGCTCAACCTAATAATAATAATGATGTAGAAATTGCACCTACTGTTGATCTTGATAACCCACAATCAAAGAATCAACGTTATGATAAGAGAGACTTTGTTGCTAGGAAACATGGTAAAGAAAGAGAACCATGGGTTCAGAAACCCATGCCTTTTCCTCCCAAACCATCCAAGAAAAAGGATGATGAGGATTTTGAGCGCTTTGCTGAAATGATTAGACCTATCTTTTTGCGTATGCGCTTGACTGATATGCTCAAAATGAATCCGTATGCTAAGTATATGAAAGAAATTGTCACTAATAAAAGAAAGATACCGGAAGCTGAAATTTCCACCATGCTTGCTAATTACACTTTTAAGGGTGGAATACCTAAGAAACTAGGAGATCCAGGAGTACCAACTATACCATGCTCCATTAAAAGAAACTATGTTAAAACTACTTTATGTGACCTTGGAGCCGGTGTTAGTGTTATGCCTCTCTCTTTATATCGTAGACTTGACTTGAATAAGTTGACACCTACTGAAATATCTTTGCAAATGGCTGATAAATCAACTGCTATACTTGTCGGTATTTGTGAGGATGTGCCTGTTGTGGTTGCAAACGTTACTATTTTAACGGACTTTGTTATTCTTGATATTCCCGAGGACGATAGTATGTCTATTATTCTTGGAAGACCTTTTTTAAATACTGCAGGGGCTGTTATTGATTGCAACAAAGGCAATGTCACTTTTCATGTTAATGGCAACGAGCATACGGTACACTTTCCGAGGAAACAACCTCAAGTCCACAGTATCAACTCTATTGGAAAAATTCCATCGATTATTTTTGGAGGTTTTGAATTTCCTCTTCCTACTGTCAAAAAAATATGATATTCTTATTATTGGGGATGTGCATATCCCCGTTGATGTAACATAGTGTTATTCGGAATGAGTTTGTTAACAAGACCTGATCAACCTTGTTAACGGATTCCTTTTGATGAGCATGAGATGGATGAAATTAGAAAGCACAACCTTCTGTACCCTCCTTCTACTTTCTGTTATTTAGTTGAAATAAAGTAAAAATAGTATTTTCCTGTCTGTTTTTCTGAATTATCCGTGCAATATAAAAATACCCCGAAAATAAAAGTTCTCCAAATGCCCTGAAAATGGAATATGATTTTTTCTGGAATATTTGAGAATATCTGGCACTGAGAACACAGCAGGGGGAGCAAGCACCTGGCCATGAGGGTCCAGGGCGCGCCCCCTGCCTCGTGGGCCCACGGTGGCCCCCCTCCACTTATTCCTGCACCCACACACTTCTTCCTCCCAAAAAAAATCACCATCCAGCTCAAAGCACCTCTCACAAAACTGCTTGGGGAGATTGTTCCTTGGTATGTGACTCCTCCATTGGTCCAATTAGTTTTTGTTCTAGTGCTTTATTGATTGCAAATTTGTGCTGCCTAGGTGACCATGTTCTTGAGCTTGCATGTCAAATTTATATGGTTCCAAGTAGTTCTAATGCATGATATAGTCTCTAGGCACTTGTAGGAGTAGATGCTATCAATTTTGTTGAGCTTGATTCACTTTTATTTGAAGTTACTAAAAATTTCAGAATTTTTCAGAAAATAATGAACAGATTCTTGAGGGGCTCATCGAGCCGAAGCTCGAAAGAAAAGCAAAGTGAAGAAGCACAGAGGCCCAAATATAATTTGCCTCGCACCGCTAAGGTCCGGCCGTGTGAATGGCCTTCCAATGATTTCTTGAGAGCAGCCGGGATTTATGATGATTTCTATGAATTGGCTGAGAATGCAGGCCTCACCGACTTCCTCCGCGACCAACGCGAACAGTATCTCTTACTCACCAATACTTTTGTGCAAAACTTCTACTATTATCCTAAGGAATCACCTCCTTCGGTAGAGTTTCATTTATATGATGTGGTTAAGAAGATATCACTAGATGAATTTTGCAAGGTTTGCAAAATACCTTTCGAGGGTAATTTAGAGGAACCACATCGTAAAGATGTGGACGGGTTTATTGACACTATTAGTTGTGACGCCCCCGATTCAATCGTACACTAATCATACACACAAATGTGTACGATCAAGATCAGGAACTTACGGGAAGATATCACAACACAACTCTAGACACAAATCAAAATAATACAAGCTTCATATTACAAGCCAGGGGCCTCGAGGGCTCGAATACAAGCTCGATACACAAGAGTCAGCGGAAGCAACAATATCTGAATACAGACATAAAGTTAGACAAGGATGCCTTAAGAAGGTAGCACAAACATCAATGATCGAAGAGGCAAGGCCTCCTGCCTGGGACCTCCTAACTACTCCTGGTCGTCGACGGCCTCCAAGTAGTAGTATCCGTCGGCGGTGGCATCTGACTTCAGGGATCCACCATCTGGTTGCATCAACCGGAAAGAAGAAGGAAGGGGGAAAAGGGGTAGCAAAGCAACCGTGAGTACTCATCCAAAGTACTCGCAAGCATCAGATCTATACTAAGTATGCGTTGGTATCAAATGGAAGGGCTGTATCTGTGGACTGAACTGCAGAATGCCAGAATAGAGGGGAAGGCCTAATCTATCGAAGACTAGCATCTTCAAGCAGCTCCAAGCATCTTGTAGCATGTAGAAGAGTAAAGAATAGCAGTTTAATTATCAAGCATGTTGTAGCATTAATGCCCAGAGATCCTTCCTCGACTCCTTGCGAGAAAGCAATCTCGGAGCCACATATCCATCACATATCTCAAGTATCCATTTCTAGTTATATAAGATCCGGATACAAGTCTGAACGTCCATTACCGTGGACACGGTATTCGAATATATATCTTCCCTGCAGGGGTGCACCACGTTTTCCAACACGCTCAATCACTCTGGTCGGACACACCTTTCTGGGGTCAATGCCTGGCCTCGGAAGATCAACACGTCGCAGGCCTACCTAGGCTCAGCAGAGAGGTCCCCGCCGGTCTACATCCTAAGCACTCCGGGGTCTGGGCCCATCGCCCGTAGCACTCCGGGTCGTTACGTGCAGGGCGGGTCCAGGCTCCACCACTATAGGATGGTGCCGGCCCAGCCGTGCCACAATGCTGAACTGGACGTCTGACAAAGCTTCGGCTGATACTGCAACGTCGAGGCCCATAACTATTCTCGTGTGGTGGTTAGTGCGTAAAGGCCAGAGGCCAATTCAGAACAAATACCCAAACCTGTTAGTGCATTAACAATTAAAAGTAGTGACAGCTGTCGGGACAAGTCCGGAGCTATCACCCCCTCCTGGGTGATACCGCTAAACAGCCAGTCACCACTGTCACATCGCACGGGCGCTCTCCGGGCCCGCCCGGCTTTCACAACGGTCTCAAGTAAAGTCAAGGTAACTATTTGTCCAGACATCAAGGGGAAACCCCGAGAAATCACTCCCGGTGGATTCCACTCAATGTAATCATCAAGGTGAACGTAAGAGGGACCACCCTCGAGGTTCACACTTGAGGTGTTGAACAACAGAGGCGTATCGGGAATGGTGAAAGAGGAATTCACCCTCGATGACCACGACCGAATAGATACACTACAGAATAATCATCAAGAGTGCGTTATGAGGGATCACCCTCGGCACTCGATAGTAGCTCTGCAGAGTCAAACAACAAAAGGGGCGTGATGTGATGTGAGGTGTCGGGCTCTGGTCGTCGATCACGTTGATCGAGTCGTCGATGATGAAGCAGGGGCAACAAGGACAAGGTGGAGGTCACTGATGGATCACTAACCAACCTATACTAAGCAGTTTAGGATAAGCAGGTAGGTAACAATAGCAGATACAAAAGCAGGCTATGCATCAGAATAGGAGCAATCAATAACAGTAGCAAAATCTAATGCAAGCATGAGAGAATGGAATGGGTGATATCGGGATGATCAAAGGGGGGGGCTTGCTTGAAAGCTCCGCTGAAAGGGAAGAAGTGTCCTCGGTGACGTAGTCGATCACAGAGGCATCGGGATCAGTCTCGGGGTCTACCGGAGATAAGAGGGGGAAGAAACAGTAAATACAAGCAACAGATGCATGACAAGACAATAAGCAGCGCGAGGGGTGTTCTAACGCGGTGCTACACGACACCGACAAAGGGGGATAACATCCGGGAAAGTTTTCCCGAAGTTTGGCATTTTCGGATAGATGAACCGGAGGGGAAAGGTTCGATGTTCGCTATGCTAGGGGCATGTGACAGATGAACGGAGAGCGTATTCCAATTCGTCTCGTCGTTCTAAGCATCTTTCATGTATAAAACTTTTTCATCCGAGTTACGGATTAATTTCTATGGATTTCTAAAGTTTTAGCAATATTCTAGATTTTTAAATTACTTTTAATTTGAGTTGACCAAGTCAATTTGACTAGTCAAAAAGGAGAGCTTTGACCCACATGTCATGGACTATTTACCAAAAAAATAAGTAAACCTAACTCATTTAATGGGGGCCTACATGTCATCTACTAGTACTAGACTAACTTAGCACCAGTTAATACTACTAGTTAAACCTAGTACTAAGAAGGGCCAGCCACTACTGGGCAGAACCCAGCCGGCCACACGCACAGTGCACACACACAACACGCAACGCTAGAGAATAAATATGTTCTTTGTTTAACAGAAGATAGCAATTTATGATTTTCATAGGATGTAATCCATGCATCAAGTGGATTTGGTCCAATGAAAAAATTTGTACCTTGTCAAGTGTACTACCTACTCATATTATTTTATACACATATTAACAATTGTTTAACCGCTGATTAGAGGCTGTTTAGGGGCTTAGTCGACGTAGAAATTAAAAAGCTAACTATACAGCACCGCCAGTACTAGCATCAGTACAGGCAGAGCAACGGTGGGCAGCGGCGTGGTGCGGGCGCGGCCAAGCGCTGGAGGGCGCGTGCGGGCACGCGGCCGGCGCGGGGCACACAAGGGCAGCAACCGGAGCGAGGCAGGACGAGGCCCGAACGCGGCGTCGCGAGCGACTGCAGGGCCTGATGACGGCAGCAGCAAAGTAGCAGCTGCATCAGCACAACAGCAGGCAGGGGAGGCGGCGCACGGCAAGCGGCTGGACACGCGCGGGGCGAGCAGAAGACCCCGGGCAGGCGCGACAAGTGCGGGGTCAAGGAGCCGCGGGCGCGTGACCAGGGCATGGGGAGGACGGCAGAGCACGCGTGGGAGCGAGGTGGCTCAGACGCGCGAGCGCAGGCGCACAGGAGCAGACGGAGAGGTCCGGGCAGTGGTGACGTCCTACGGCGACGAGAAGAAATAAAGGGAGAAGGGGGAATGGACGGCGGCTCACAGCGGTGCCGGGGAGAAGCATAGGGAGGCCGGAGAGGACGCGGCGCGGTAGATCGACGACGAGGTCGCGGTGGCCGGGGCGGAGAAGAGTAGGTCGAAGGAGACGTTCGGTGGTTCCCCCTCCTTGATCCAGGGGCGCAGGCGGCGTGGTTGAAGACGAGGGTCCTCCTGGACACCTCGGGTCGGCGAGGCCTGGCCGGTGGCCATGGCTATGGTGAGCGGTGGCGGCAGCTTTGCTCGGGGAAGGAGGAAGCGGCGCGAGTGGGGGAAGGGGAGTAGGGCTAGGGTTTGACAGGGAGAGAGATGACGGGGGTTGGGGATTGCTCTTATCCATTGGAGGAAGCCGCGGGATAGCCGCCACGAGGCCGGGGCGAGGCCATGGCGCCTGGATCCCCTGCCACGACCCCTCCCGTGAACAGGAGGAAGGAGATGGTGGGGGTTTAGGTGGGCTGGGCCTCCCTCAGGCCACGTGGGCCCCTTTTCTTTGGTTTAATTTTTTAGATTTCTATCTGTTCTTCTACAATTTTGTTTAATTCTCCACTGTTTGTAATTAGTTTAGCTAGTAAATGATTTGCGCTCAATACGTAACTTGGTAAAAAATATGGTGCACCATTTTGTAGATGCATGCAAAGTTTGAGGTCATTTGGAAAGTTTAAACATTTTTTAAAATGAAACTGTCAAGTTATTTGCTGCTATCCCATTTATTGATTTCCTAAGAATTTATTTGTGAGCCAAATGAAGTTAGTTTTGCATCACAATTTCTTATTGAATATTTGCAACACAATGAACATTTTTAATTTCACTGTTCGAAGGAATAATAATTTTACTTGAAATTTAAATTTGAATTTGATCGGTTGGAATCAGAGTGATTGCTAGCAATAGTAAAAATGATGACATGGCATCATTATTAGGGGATTACTGTAGCTTGATTATCCGGGCGTCACAATTCTCCTCCACTACAAGAAATCTCGTCCCGAGATTTTGGAGGAAGAAGGAAACAAAACCGGGGTATTCATCATGAAGACGATCCTCGCGTGCCCTAGAGGCTTGATCTTCAGAAGGATTTGACCACTGAACTTTAGGCAATTTGATAGCCCTCTGACGGGTGCGACGCTCAGCTGGAGCGAGAACGCGGATCGGATGCTCCGAGTAGGTGAGATCATCGTGCAGGGTTTGAGCTTTATAAGCCATGGGGTTGTTGCAATAAGACTTGCGACTCAGGGCATCGGCCATGACAATAGCCTTGCCAGGAGTATGAGAAATGCCGTAGTCATAGTTTGTAATTCTTTCCATAGATCGCTGATGACGGGGATCCAGATTTAGCTGAGTAATCAGATACTTTAGACTTTGATGATCCGTGAAGATCTCGCAATGGTTACCGAGAAGGTAATGACGCCACAACTTTAGTGCAAACTTAACTACAGCAAGTTCAAGGTCATGGACTGTGCAGTTCTTCTGGAAAGAAATCCTGGAGTTCACAAATGAATGCAGCGTTTTCAATTCTCACAAGAGGAGAAGCGTTTTAATGCATTCAAGGAATAATCCGTGCTTCGACATTTCGAACAAGATGAGCAGGGTAGCTCACAATCTCATTTGAAGGATGTAGTAGTTTGATAGTTTTAGTGGCAGAAACAATTGAAGGGGTATGTGTTTTTGACCATTCTATGCCCAGAATGAGGTCAATATAGGACGACTTCAAAACAATGGGGGGCGAAACATGGAATTCCAACCCTTCAATTTCAACAGGGACGTTGTCACTTACCATGGTGGTCCAACATTAGCCCGCGAAAAGCAGCTTGGAATTTCGGCCAAGTGATGGCGGATCCAAGAGGTAAGAAACGCCTGTGGCTGTCCCACCATTGAGCAGAGGGACCTTTCAGGTAATAAGTCGCGAAGGTGACATAGTTGGTAGGGGCTACATCAGTAGACTCCCACTCGAAAGTGATGTCAAGGAGCCAGTCATCAACATCAAGGGGCTGAGCTAAGCTGCGGTAGATGGCAGGATTGAGACGCGCAAAGTTTTGCAGAGTCACTGGGGCTGGTTGCTGATTCATATTGGGGCGTGGAAACTAAGCCATGACTCATACCATGAACTGGCGATTCAACATCAAACTATTGTATCATTACGGCCATGTATTCGGGCGGCCATGACCAGCGGGTCTAACCATCCTGCTTAAATGCAACAGGGGGTAGTTTAGCAAAGGGTGGAGCAAGTGTTTGGAGTCATTCATGATATTACTAGAGCAATGGGCAAAGGCGCAATATGTACAAGGCAGTAGTCATTAAAGACATACCGATACAAATGCGAGGCCAATTACATGTCGTTCATAAGAGTTCGGACAAGAGAAACATCGCAGACATACTAGGCGGTGCACATGCACGCGATGGAGGAATATAACAACGGGACATAGCAAAGGCTACATCAATGTCAGGGGAAACCTCTGGAGCGAGGAATTTGCAAGTGGCGACGCAGGGTGCCCTCGATAAGAGGATCATGCGGTCAGTGAACATTGAGAAGCCGATCTTGGCCCACAAAGAAAGGGGTAACACAAATCTCCAGATGGATGTGATCACGAGAACCTAGTATAGAGTTAGCAAAATCATTTAACCCGAATAGAAGAGATGTCAGAGTCCCAGAGTATAGACGAGGAGTAAAAGAACCTAATACCACCCATTTGGCGATGTGGGCCCGTAAGACACACAACCATGTTAGTAAAACCGTTTTTCAAAGACTAGACTCAACTTCGGCCAAGGAGTTGGAAAGTGGAATCCTACAGGCAGTCGGCTCTGATACCAACTTGTGACGCCCCCGATTCAATCGTACACTAATCATACACGCAAATGTGTACGATCAAGATCAGGGACTCACGGGAAGATATCACAACACAACTCTAGACACAAATCAAAATAATACAAGCTTCATATTACAAGCCAGGGGCCTCGAGGGCTCGAATACAAGCTCGATACACAAGAGTCAGCGGAAGCAACAATATCTGAATACAGACATAAAGTTAGACAAGGATGCCTTAAGAAGGCTAGCACAAACATCAACGATCGAAGAGGCAAGGCCTCCTGCCTGGGACCTCCTAACTGCTCCTGGTCGTCGACGGCCTCCAAGTAGTAGTATCTGTCGGCGGTGGCATCTGACTTCAAGGATCCACCATCTGGTTCCATCAACCGGAAAGAAGAAGGAAGGGGAAAAAGGGGTAGCAAAGCAACCGTGAGTACTCATCCAAAGTACTCGCAAGCATCAGATATATACTAAGTATGCATTGGTATCAAATGGAACGGTTGTATCTATGGACTAAACTGTAGAATGCCAGAATAGAGGGGAAGGCCTAGCCTATCAAAGACTAGCATCTTCAAGCAGCTCCAAGCATCTTGCAGCATGTAGAAGAGTAAAGAATAGCAGTTTAATTATCAAGCATGTTGTAGCATTAATGCCCAGAGATCCTTCCTCGACTCCCTGCGAGAAAGCAATCTCGGAGCCACATATCCATCACATATCTCAAGTATCCATTTCTAGTTATATAAGATCCGGATACAAGTCTGAACGTCCATTACCGTGGACACGGTATTCGAATATATATCTTCCCTGCAGGGGTGCACCACGTTTTCCAACACGCTCGATCACTCTGGCCGGACACACCTTTCTGGGGTCAATGCCCGGCCTCGGAAGATCAACACGTCGCAGCCCTACCTAGGCTCAGCAGAGAGGTCCCCGACGGTCTACATCCTAAGCACTCCGGGGTCTGGGCCCATCGCCCGTAGCACTCCGGGTCGTTACGTGCAGGGCGGGTCCAGGCTCCACCACTATAGGATGGTGCCGGCCCAGTCGTGCTGCAATGTTGAACTGGACGTCTGACAAAGCTTCGGCTAATACTGCGACGTCGAGGCCCATAACTATTCTCGCGTGGTGGTTAGTGCGTAAAGGCCAGAGGCCAATTCAGAACAAATACCCAAACCTGTTAGTGCATTAACAATTAAAAGTAGTGACGGCTTTCGGGACAAGTCCGGAGCAATCACCCCCTCCTGGGTGATACCGCTAAACAGCCAGCCGCCACCATCACATCACACGGGTGCTCTCCGGGCCCGCCCGGCTTTCACAACGGTCTCAAGTAAAGTCAAGGTAACTGTGTGTCCAAACATCAAGGGGAAAACCCGAGGAAACACCCCCGGTGAATTCCACTCAATGTAATCATCAAGGTGAACGTAAGAGGGACCACCCTCGAGGTTCACACTTGAGGTGTTGAACGACAGAGCCGTATTGAAAATGGTGAAAGAGGAAATCACCCTCGATGACCACGACCGAATACATACACTACAGAATTATCATCAAGAGTGTGTTATGAGGGATCACCCTCGGCACTCGATAATAGCTCTGCAGAGTCAAACAACAAAAGGGGCGTGATGTGATGTGAGGTGTCGGGCTCTGGTCGTCGATCACGTTGATCGAGTCATCGATGATGAAGCAGGGGCAACAAGGACAAGGTGGAGGTCACTGATGGATCACTAACCAACCTATACTAAGCAGTTTAGGATAAGCAGGTAGGTAACAATAGCAGATACAAAAGCAAGCTATGCATCAGAATAGGAGCAATCAATAACAGTAGCAAAATCTAACGCAAGCATGAGAGAATGGAATGGGCGATATCGGGATGATCAAAGGGGGGGGCTTGCCTGGAAGCTCCGCTGAAAGGAAAGAAGTGTCGTCGGTGACGTAGTCGATCACAGAGGCATCGGGATCAGTCTCGGGATCTACCAGAGATAAGAGGGGGGAAGAAATAGTAAATACAAGCAACAGATGCATGACAAGACAATAAGCAGTGCGAGGGGTGTTCTAACGCGGTGCTACACGATACTGACAAAGGGGGATAACATCCGGGAAAGTTTTCCCTAAGTTTGGCATTTTCGGATAGATGAACCGGAGGGGAAATGTTCGATGTTCGCTATGCTAGGGGCATGTGACAGATGAACGGAGAGCGTATACCAATTCGTCTCGTCGTTCTAAGCATCATTCATGTGTAAAACTTTTTCATCCGAGTTACGGATTAATTTCTATGGATTTCTAAAGTTTTAGCAATATTCTAGATTTTTAAATTACTTCTAATTTGAGTTGACCAAGTCAATTTGACTAGTCAAAAAGGAGAGCTGTGACCCACATGTCATGGACTATTTACCTAAAAAAATAAGTAAACCTAACTTATTTAATGGGGGCCTACATGTCATCTACTAGTACTAGACTAACTTAGCACCGGTTAATACTACTAGTTAAACCTAGTACTAAGAAGGGTCGGCCACTACTGGGTAGAACCTAGCCGGCCACATGCACAGCGTACACACACAACACGCAAAGCTAGAGAATAAATATGTTCTTTGTTTAACAGAAGATAGCAATTTATGATTTTCATAGGATGTAATCCATGCATCAAGTGGATTTGGTCCAATGGAAACATTTGAACCTTGTCAAGTGTACTACCTACTCATATTATTTTTACACATATTAACAACTGTTTAACTGCTGATTAGAGGCTGTTTAGGGGCTTAGTTGACGTAGAAATTAAAAAGCTAACTATGCAGCACCGCCAGTACTAGCATCAGTACAGGCAGAGCAACGGTGGGCAGCGGCGTGGTGCGGGCGCGGCCAAGCGCTGGAGGGCGCGTGCGGGAGCACGGCCGGCACGGGGCACACAAGGGCAGCGACCGGAGGCGAGGCAGGACGAGGCCCGAACGCGGCGTCGCGAGCGACTGCAGGGCCTGATGACGGCAGCAGCAAAGTAGCAGCTGCATCAGCACAACAGCAGGCAGGGGAGGCGGCGCACGGCAAGCGGCTGGACACGCGCGGGGCGAGCAGAAGACCCCGGGCAGGCGCGACAAGTGCGAGGTCAAGGAGCCGCGGGCGCGTGACCAGGGCATGGGGAGCACGGCAGAGCACGCGTGGGAGCGAGGCGGCTCAGACGCGCGAGCGCAGGCGCACAGGAGCGGACGGAGAGGTCCGGGCAGTGGTGACGTCCTACGGCGACGAGAAGAAATAAAGGGGGAAGGGGGAATGGACGGCGGCTCACAGCGGTGCCGGGGAGAAGCATAGGGAGGCCGGAGAGGACGCGGCGCGGTAGATCGACGACGAGGTCGCGGTGGCCGGGGTGGAGAAGAGTAGGTCGAAGGAGACGTTCGGTGGTTCCCCCGCCTTGATCCAGGGGCGCAGGCGACGTGGTTGAAGATGAGGGTCCTCCTGGACACCTCGGGTTGGCGAGGCCTGGCCGGTGGCCATGGCTATGGTGAGCGGTGGCGGCAGCTTTGCTCGGGGAAGGAGGAAGCGGCGCGAGTGGGGGAAGGGGAGTAGGGCTAGGGTTTGACAGGGATAGAGATGAGGGGGGGTTGGGGATTGCTCTTATCTATTGGAGGAAGCCGCGGGATAGCCGCCACGAGGCCGGGGCGAGGCCATGGCGCCTGGATCCCCTGCCACGACCCCCCCCCCCCCCCCCCCCCCCCCCCCCCCCGTGAACAGGAGGAAGGAGATGGTGGGGGTTTAGGTGGGCTGGGCCTCCCTCAGGCCACGTGGGCCCCTTTTATTTGGTTTCATTTTTTTTAGATTTCTATCTGTTCTTCTACTATTTTTTTAATTCTCCACCGTTTGTAATTAGTTTAGCTAGTAAATGATTTTCGCTCAATACGTAACTTGGTAAAAAATATGGTGCACCATTTTGTAGATGCATGCAAAGTTTGAGGTCAGTTGGAAAGTTTAAACATTTTTTAAAATGAAACGGTCAAGTTATTTGCTGCTATCCCATTTATTGATTTCCTAAGAATTTATTTGTGAGCCAAATGAAGTTAGTTTTGCATCACAATTTCTTATTGAATATTTGCAACACAATGAACATTTTTAATTTCACTGTTCAAAGGAATAATAATTTTGAAATTTAAATTTGAATTTGATCGGTTGGAATCAGAGTGATTTCTAGCAATAGTAAAAATGATGACATGGCATCATTAATAGGGGATTACTGTAGCTTAATTATCCGGGCGTCACATTACTGTAGGGAAAACTAGGAAGGTTTCCGATGCAAGAATCACTAGCATACATTTCTCTGTTTTACGCTACTTTGCTATATTTGCTAATCGTTGCTTAATTGGTCGCGGAAACTGTGGAAACCTTAGTGTTCGTGATATTATTATTTTGTTCCAAGGTCTATTCTGTGATAACACTGTTAGTATGGGCGGTATTATTGCCAAACGGTTAAGTCTGAATCGTACAAAGGGCCCCATCTTCGGAGGTATTTATGCTTCACGCCTTGCTGCACACTATAACATACCTATTAGGCACTATGAAAAAGAAGAAAAATTGCTGCCCACTTCTTATTTAGATTATAAGAGTATGGTAGCACATGACTTTATTGTTAAGAATAGGGAAGGGGCGCTTAAATACAAATTGTTCTTTGATAAACATCACACTGAGACTATTACCTTGCCTGCTCCTTCCTACTCATGCTCGTACTCAATGTTTATTAATTTTAATGCATGTCCATGACTGTTGTCGCTCTCTAGTTGGTCGCTTCCCAGTCTTTTGCTAACCTTCACTTGTACTAAGCAGGAATACTGCTTGTGCATCCAATCCCTTAAACCCCAAAGTTATTCCATATGAGTCCACTATATCTTCCTATATGCGGTATCTACCTTCCGTTCCAAGTAAATTTGTATGTGCCAAACTCTAAACCTTCAAATGAAATTCTGTTTTGTATGCTCGAATAGCTCATGTATCAACTAGGGCTGTCCGTATCTTCCATGCTAGGTGGGTTATTCTCAAGAGGAGTGGACTCCGCTCCTCACTCACGAGAAAATGGCTGGTCACAGGGATGCCCAGTCCCATGCTTTATGCAAACTAAATCAAAATAGTTGCAAATAAAACTCCCCTGGGACTGTTGTTAGTTGGAGGCACTCGTTGTTTCGAGCAAGCCATGGATTGATGCTTGTTGGTGGAGGGGGAGTATAAACTTTACCATTCTGTTTGGGAACCGCCTATAATGTGTGTAGCATGGAAGATATCGCCATCTCTTGGTTGTTATGTTGACAATGAAAGTATGCCGCTCAAAATATTATTTATCTTTGCTTTAAAATCGAGCTCTGGCACCTCTACAAATCCCCGCTTCCCTCTGCGAAGGGCCTATCTATTTACTTTCATGTTGAGTCATCACCCTCTTATTAAAAGGCACTAGCTGGAGAGCGCTGCTGTCATTTGCATTCATTACTATTAATTTATATTGGGTATGACTATGACTGGATCTCTTATACCATGAATTACAATGTCTAGTCAGTCCTTGATCTTTAAAGGTGCTCTGCATTTATGTTTTGCGGTCTCAGAAAGGGCTAGCGAGATACCATCCTGTTATATCATATTATGATTGTTTTGAGAAAGTGTTGTCATCCGAGATTTATTATTATTGCTCGCTAGTTGATTATGCCATTGATATGAGTAAACATGAGACCTAAGAATTATTGTGAATGTGGTTAGTCATAATCTTTGCTGAAAACTTGAATGCTGGCTTTACATATTTACAACAACAAGAGCAAACAGAGTTTGTAAAAGTTTTTATTTATCACTTTCAGTTTATCAACTGAATTGCTTGAGGACAAGCAAAGGTTTAAGCTTGGGGGAGTTGATACGTCTCCGTCGTATCTACTTTTCCAAACACTTTTGCCCTTGTTGGTTAGATCTATTGCCACATCTATGCGACATCTATGGCCACATCATCTGACTTACTGAACTCATCCACGTACCGTCCCACAGTACGGTTTCCCTGGCGTAAGTTGTGAAACTCACGCGTCTTCATACTCATTGCTCCAGTTGAGACATGTGTTGTGCGGAAAGCTTGCTGAAACTGATCCCAAGTGACATTCGCTATGGGGAAAGTGACTGTGTAATTCTCCCACCATGAGGCTGTGGGTCCATCTAGTTGGTGTGCTGTCAAACGCACCTTCTCAGCATCTATGCAACCTGCGGTGGTCAGCTCCCTTCCAATCCCGCGGAGCCAGTCATCAGCAACAATCGGCTCGGTGCTACTGGAAAACATCGGCGGATTCAACCTCAAAAAACGGGCTAAGTTGTCAATTGGAGGTGGTGGCGGTGGGTTGTTGTTGTTGTTGTTGTTGTTGCCTTGGTTCTGGACTAGTAGCTGCACCAAGGCATTCTGCTGTTGGATCAACTGAGTGAGCTCCGGTGGGTAGACAAATCCGGGGTCACGTCTCGGAGGCATCTGATAGGTTTAGAGGGGTGAGAATAGAATAGAGTGAGGCCTAAAGAGAAAATCACTACCCATATGCACATGAGACAAACACATTCATTCCACACCACTCAATTCAAACAAGGGCATACAATAGATCTAATGTACTGTTACAAAATACTCGGGCTATATCTATATACGTGGGGAAAAAATACTACCGATGATATGGTGGTCGTCTAGAAATTTTGATCGATGGAAGACTCCATGATATCTGCTCCAGCTTCGTCTTCATAACCATCATCACTATCGGGGCCGGAGTCGGTGTCGTCGATTATGATGTAGTCTTCGGGATGGTTGTCCTCCTCAGGTGCGGGATCTCCCATTAATATTCCTAGCTTCTTCTTCAGGTCTTCATTCTTCTCCAGTAGTACTGCAATTTCCTCTTTGTATCCATCACGTGTAGACTTGAGTTCCTCTTCAAGCACCATCTTCCTGATCATCACTTTCTTCATATCTAGCATGTTGGCGCACATCTGGTTCTCCTGACGACAAATGTGCTGATTTAACTCCTGGATGTAGGCTGCAATGGACTTGTCCCTCCTGGTGCTAATCATCTCCCATTGCTCATCTCGGGGCCCGCATATCTGGTAGATGGTGTCCTTAAGATCCTTGTGGTATACTTCGTCGATGCGTCCCATGGCGATGTGGGCTGCCATGCTCTTTCCTAGACTCCAGGTTGGTGCATCAAAGGAAAACTCTATGGGCTCAGTAACTGGCGTGAATGTCCTTCCTGGAACATGAACTCGAATCGTCCAACGCTCCTCTTTTGGTAAAGTGGCGGTGTAGGTCCCGGTGAAGCTTGGTATTCCGATGCTCAAGTACCTAGTGACTTCCTTCAAGTGTCGTCCAAACGGGGTGTCATCATCTGGTTGAGCAAACTTGTTCCTTGGGTCCGCCATCTATAGAGTAGAAAATGGAGAAGACTCAGAAATGAGTAGAGAAGAGTGTCCTATGGCTTATCTTAGTGGCCGCGTCCTACAGTCAGCGTGTGCTCTGATACCATCTTGTAGCGACCTGGCCTCAAACGGTCAAATCTCTGTGCTTAAGTGTCATCCCTGGATTGGTAATGCCGACACACACAATACTCAAGGATTTGGTTCAATCACACACTTATTACATCGAATGTCTCAAAGAGAACAAAAATATGGCTGAAGGACAACTAAATAAGATAACAGCGGAAGCTTCGTAGAATAATGAGTCCATCAACTCCAACGGCATAACTGAGTGCAAGAGAACGGCCTAGCGCACCTTACTCTTCGTCTAAAAATTCTGCAACATAATACGTTGCAGCCTATGTAGGTCAGCACATGGAATATGTTGGCAAGATAACACTATAGAGCAATGAACAAATAACAGCTATCACTACATGCATATATGGCTGGTGGAGGCTCTATGGTTATCATGTGCATAAAGCTAGTTTTTCCCTACAACAAAGGAATATATTTTAATTAACTACAAAGTTTGTTGAAAACATTGAGAAGGTTCCTCCAACTCAATCCCAATTAAACATAATTAACAACCCAACAAATTAATTATGAAATGTGATGAGATCAAATCAATAATTCAAGTACCAGATACTCAAGATGTCCATAACCGGGGACACGGCTAATCATGATTAGTTTATACACTCCGCAGAGGTTTGCGCACTTTTCCCCACAAGACTCGATCTCCTCCGTTGAATTTCTCGCACTGCCTGATGTTTGAGAAACGGATGACCGAGACACAGTCTTTCCGAAGAGGTCCCCTTAACCGATAGATAGGCCGGTACACCTACAATCCCCTACATCTGCTAGCCCATCATGGAAAGGATTCCCACAACTTACTCAACTATGCCAGAGCCCATAATGGCTTGTGGCTACACACGGAAGTTTCTAGCATGAATAATTTTATGATCCCTTTGAGCCTGGGTGGCAACCCATAGGATGATCACACGGGTACTCCGAGATATCCTAGGACAGCGCTGGATTGCTCCAGGTGCCCAGACAACCACTGGGTGCTCCAGGGTGCCTCAACCAATCCACCCAGATGTGAATTAAAGTAGCCACCTAAAGTTAAACCTTAGTTAACAATAATCTCTCACATCTTTCATGAATACACTCAAACCAAACCACGTCTACAAGCAAAGTATAGCAGTATGAGCATAACGTAGTAACACCCAGGTTTGAAATATAAGACAATAGGTTCCTACCTCATCAACTACTTCCCAATACCCACATGTTAACAAGTCCTAACCATGCAGTGTTTGAGGATTGAAACTAATGCATAAAAACTAGGTAATAAAGGGATATGATCAAAGTGTTACTTGCCTTGCTGATGATCTGAAAACCCTAGTGATTCGTAGTAGCAAGCCTCGCACTCCGGAAACTCTATCATGAACAAACAATAGTGTACATAAGCACTAAAGCATAAGATGCAAGGATAAAACTCGAGAGAAAAGATCTAAATAGAAAGTACAAGTGAAGAGCTTCGATTTGCAAAAAGAATCAATCGAATCGGAGCTACGAAACTCAAACTGTGATCAAAAGAAGTTAGAAAACAAAACTGCTTGAAACCAAATTTTAAATTTTCAAAACCATGTTCAAGGTGATTATCTGGACAGAGGGGATTGAGATGAAGATTTTGGCGTTGGTTTCACTGGATTTGGACAAACACACAAAGAGTAACGAGGGTTTAAAGATTAGGGACTAATCTGTGATAAAAGTATTCGCGGATCGGTCCCTGGAAAAAATAAACAGAAAAAGAAAAATCTAACGAACGATCGTTCGCTAACAGAACTAAACAAACGAATTTGTTCGTTAAAACAACTTAACGGGTAAACGTTCGCTACTTAGCGAACCCTAAAATAAAAACTGATCGAAACAAAAATGAAACAAAAAACCCAAAAAAGAACTGGCGAACCGGGACGGTTTTATACAAGTTAAACGGCGGCGGCGGTCAACGGCGAGTGGCGCGGCGGCTCCGGCGAAACGGCAGCTCCGGTGAACAACGAGGCGGGGCGGCGCGGGGCTGCGAGATGGCGGCGCGTCGACGGGCGGCGGCGACTTGGGTGGCGGCGGCGCGGCTTGAGGAGAGGGGGGCGCATATAAAGGGGTCGGGGGGCCGGCTTGGGGGAGGGGCAAGGCAGCAGCGGCAATGCGGAGTCAGAGTCGGACTCTGGCTCGGGCACGGCGGCGCTCGTGGGAAGGCGGTGGCGGCGGCTGGCCTGGCTAGGCCTTCGGCCCGGTCGGTCTGAAAAGTTTTTTTAAAATAATTTCGCCCGAACAAAAATCCTAATAAAATAAAAAAATTCTAAAAATACCAGAAACAATTTTCACCGTCCAAACCTAATATTTACGACAAGATGAACATTTTTCTGGCCTAAAATGCAATTTTCAAAAATGCATATTTTTCTCTAATTAAAATAAAATAGCAAATAAAATAATAATTTGATTTTAAACTTTCTTCTCCAATATTTCTCTTCTGTTGAAGAAGTCATTTTATCTTCTCTTATTTATTTTTATTATTGGAAATAATTGGAGAGAAAAAAATATTAAAATCAAATTGATCCTCTTTTCAAATTTGAGAAAAAATCAGATATGAAAATTTGTGAAATCTCTAACTCTCTCCTTTGGCCCTTGAGTTGCTTAAGATTTCTAGGATCACAACCAAAATGCAAATAAAATATGATATGCATATGATGACCTATGTATAACATCCAAATTGTAAATTTGGGATGTTACAAACCTACCCCCCTTAAGATGAATCTCGTCCTCGAGATTCGGGTTGGCTAGAAAATAGGTGTGGGTGGTCTTTCCGTAGGTCTTCCTCTAGCTCCCAAGTGGCTTCCTCCTCGGTATGGTGGCTCCACTGAACTTTGCAAAACTTGATAACCTTGTTGCGTGTATATAATATATTTGATTTGACCTATGTGTAACATCCAAATTGAAAATTTGGGATGTTAGAAATGTGACGACTTCTTTTACTTTTGTTTTAAGTATATAATAGATTTGATTTGCATATCATTTATAGAAAAGGACCCACTTCCTATTGATGAGAACCCCGTAGCTGATAACTTGTCTACGCTTGAAAATGTGCTTGATGACCCACTTCCTATTTATGATAGTTTTCCTGATGAGCAGTTAGCTGCAATAAATGTTGCTAATAGTACTCCTTGGTATGCTGACTATGCTAATTACGTTGTTGCTAAATATTTGTCACCTAGCTTTACATACCAACAAAAGAAAAAATTCTTCTATGATTTAAGACATTACTTTTGGGATGACCCACATCTTTATAAAGAAGGAGTAGATGGTGTTATTAGACATTGTGTACCTGAGCATGAACAGGGACAAATCCTACGGAAATGTCACTCCGAGGCTTATGGAGGGCATCATGCTGGAGAGAGAACTGCTCATAAGGTATCGCAGTCTGGATTTTATTGGCCTACTCTCTTCAAGGATGCTCGTAAGTATGTCTCATCGTGTGATGTATGCCAAGGAATAGATAATATCGGTAAGCGTCAAGAAATGCCTATGAATTATTCACTTGCTGTTGAACCATTTGATGTATGGGGATTTGATTACATGGGACCTTTTCCTTCCTCTAATGGGTATACACATATTTTGGTTGCTATTGATTATGTTACTGAATGGGTAGAAGCTATTCTAACTAGTAGTGCTGATCACAACACCTCTATTAAAATGCTTAAGGAAGTTATTTTCCCAAAGTTTGGAGTCCCTAGATATTTAATGACTGATGGTGGTTCACACTTTATTCATGGTGCATTTCGTAAAATGCTTGCCAAGTATGATGTTAATCATAGAATTGCATCACCTTATCATCCTCAGTCTAGTGGTCAAGTTGAGCTTAGCAATAGAGAAATAAAATTAATTTTGCAAAAGACTGTCAATAGGTCCAGGAAGAATTGTTCTAAGAAATTAGATGATGCACTTTGGGCTTATAGAACAGCATATAAAAATCCTATGGGTATGTCTCCTTATAATATAGTTTACGGAGAAGCTTGTCATTTGCCTCTTGAGTTAGAACATAAAGCATATTGGGCAGTTAAAGAACTCAACTATGGTTTCAAACTTGCTGGTGAAAATAGGTTATTTGATATTATCTCATTAGATGAATGGAGAACCCAAGCTTATGAAAATGCAAAATTATTCAAAGAAAAAGTTAAAAGATGGCATGACAAAAGAATCCAAAAGCGTGAGTTTAAAGTTGGAGAATATGTTCTTTTGTACAACTCTTGTTTCAGATTCTTTGCAGGAAAACTCCTCTCAAAATGGGAGGGTCCCTATGTTAACGAGGAGGTTTACCGGCCTGGAGCCATCAAAATAAATAACTCCGAAGGTACTAACCCGAAGGTTGTCAATGGGCAACGAATAAAGCATTATATCTCAGGTACGCCTATTAATGTTGAAAGCAATATTATCCAAACTTTGACACCGGAAGAACACATAAAAGAGTACTTTCGGAACACTCCTGAATCATCAAAATAAGGAGGTACGTGATACGATAAGTAAACGGACTCCGAAAAATCCGTAAAAATATTTTTTGTCGGTTTTGGAATATTTTAAAATTCTGGAAATAAAGAAACTTCTAGGAAGCGTCCCCTGGTGGGCACAAGACACCAGGGCGCGCTAGGTATGCCTGGCGCGCCCAGGTGGGTTGTGCCCACCTGGGAGACCTTCCGGACTCTGTTTTTCTACCTCATACTTGTCCTCCAAGATAAAAAATCTATATATACTTCCCGAACATGTTGATCACCATATCGCGAAGAAATCCTCTGTTCTCTTTTCTTGCTGTTTTCTGACAGATTCAACTAGACCAACGTCATGTCTTCGTCACCTTTCAACAATGGAGAACAAGACATAGGGTTGGTTCAGGAAGATTTAAGGGGAGATGAAGCTGAAGGGGTGGCTATGGAGGAAGAAGAGGGAAGTCCCTTTCATATTCACCCTCCGGCCTCCGAGAGGGGTACACTAGCTAGCATCTCCACTCACCCTAATCCTCATCAAGTTATGGGATCATCAAACAATCGAGCGAGCTTGGAAGTGCAAGAAGATCTCCCACCGAGGAGACCCTTACACATGTTACACCGTAACAACTTTCATAATTTGATTCATAATTATGGGTTCGAGAACACTACTCGTAGGCACATACCGTCCAACTGGGACATATCTCGGCCAAGAGAAAACTATGCAGGGACTAAACCGTGGGGCCCTAAGAATAAACACATAATGGCTGAGGTGAAAAAAACAGTGAGTTAATTCATCAAGCCCTTCGGGAGATTCAAGGTTTGAAGGATCTACTCATGGTTATATTGGAGAATACTACACCAACATCACCTTCTTCACCACCAAAGGAGAACTGAGTATCGGGTATGGGCACTCCCCTTGGCTTCTGCCAAGCTTGGGGGAGGTGCCCCAGTATCGTATCATCCCACTATCTTTTTGATTTTACTTATCTTTGTTCGATCATTTTGCTTTAGATGAAATAAATTTTAGTTTGATCCTTTCTTCTTTGAGAGTTTGCTTAGTGATCTATCATTGTAATCGTGTGCATGTTATATAATAAAGTTAGTTTGTGTTTTTACTTTCTTTACTTTCTTATTGCAAATAAAGAAATGAATAAAAGAAAGAAAGCAAATAAAAGAGAGGAAATAAATCAATAAGATCATGTAGTAATCCTATGGTAGGTGATAGCACCACATAAGGAAGTGTATAAGTAGGAAATTTTATTAGAGATTGACAAACATAGCATTAGTCAATGATGCAACTCATGAAAGAATTAATAAGGGAAGAGAAGATTCACATGTAAATATACTATCCTAGAAATCTTTTGTGATTGTGAGCCCTCATCAAAATATTATATGCCAAAATTGTTGACGTTGGACAAGGAAGACAACGTAATGGTTATGTTTGTTTATATTCACATAGAAGTCATATTATAATAGATCCTTCAACATGTGGTGCTTGCCCCGTATCTTTGATAGCCAAAAATTCCACACCAAGTAGAGATACTACTGGTGCATCCAAAACCCTTAAACCCAAATCTTTTTCAGGTGTCCACCATACCTACCTAGGGATTGAGCAAGATCCCTCAACTAAGTTGTCATCGGTGCAAAAAGGCAACAAAAATTGCTTCTAAATGTGTGAGATCATTTAGTGTAAGAGAAAATTGAGCGTTGCACGAACTTGGATGGCAAAGAATAAAAGGGACAGACTGCATAATAAAGGTTGTCATCTTAAGGGGCAATGTAACGTGACGTTCTTTTGCACTAAGGGATCGAGCATACAAACAAATAAGCGCATGGCAACCTCTGCTTCCCTCTGCGAAGGGCCTATCTTTTACTTTTATGTATTTACTTTCATGCAAAGAGTCAAAGTTTTCCTTCTATTCCTTTTTACTTTTCTCTTTTGGCAAGCATCATGTGGTGAGGAAAGATCTAGGCACATATGTCCAGTTGAATATAGATAGCATGAGTTATTATTGTTGACACCATCCTTGAGGTGGGTATGTTGGATGGCGAAATTATAAGCCCCTATCTTTCTATATGTCCAGTTGAAACGTTTTGCTCATGTGTACATGGTGAGTGTTAGCAATCATAGAAGACTATATGATGGTTGAGTATGTGGACTTGCCTAAAGGCTCCGACACGTGACCCTTCTTGAAAAGATGATGAATTATAGTTGCAAAGCTGACTGAGAACATAGTTTGTTGGTTTCTAATAGAGTTTTTGCTTTATACTTCGATTGTGTGATGAACTATCACTTATTCATGAGAAGTGTATGACAAAAGTTCTATGATAAAGGTCTTATATTTAAATTTGTTGCTGTTATAATAATTAACATGATGCTTCTATGTCCGTATTTTGTTTTTCTCGACACCTCTCTCTCAAAGCATGTGGAGACGTTTTTCGATTTTGGTTTTCGCTTGAGGACAAGCGAGGTCTAAGCTTGGGGGAGTTGATACGTCCACTTTGCATCATGTTTTCTTACTCTTATTTATAATGTTTTATCCATAATAATGCTTTTTGGAGTAACTCTAATGTCTTTTCCCTCATAATTTGCAAGGTACACACCAAGAGGGAGAATTCCGGCAGCTGGAAATCTGGACCTAAAAAAGCTACGTCAGGCACCTATTCTGCACAACTCCAAATGAGCTGAAACTTCACGGAGATTTTTTATGGATTATTTAAGAAATATTGGAGCCAATAACCACCAGAGGGGGGCCACCAGGCGGGCACAACCCACCTGGGCGCGCCAGGCCCCCCAGGCGCGCACTGGTGGGTTGTGGCCTCCTCGTCCCACCTCCGGTGCCCATCTTCTGGTATATAAGTCATTTTGACCTAGAAAAAAAAATAAGGAGAAGACTTTCGGGGTGGAGTGTCGCCGTCTGGAGGTGGAACTTGGGCAGCAGCACTTTTGCCGTGTGGAGGAGCGATTCTGCCGGGGGAACTTCCCTGCCGGAGGGGGAAATCATCGTCATCATCATCACCAACAACTCTCCCATCTTGGGGAGGGCAATCTCCATCAACATCTTCACCAGCACCATCTCATCTCAAACCCTAGTTCATCTCTTGTATTCAATCTTGTTACCGGAACTATTGATTGGTGCTAGGGGGTGACTAGTAGTGTTGATTACATCTTGTAGTTGATTACTATATGGTTTATTTGGTGGAAGATTATATGTTCAAATCCATGATGCCATTTAATACTCCTCTAATCATGAGCATGTTTATTATTTGTGAGTAGTTACTTTTGTTCTTGAGGTCACGGGATAAATCATGTTGCAAGTAATCATGTGAATTTGATATGTGTTCGATATTTTGAAGGTATGTATGTTGTGATTCCCTTAGTGGTGTCATGTTAACGTCGACTACATGACACTTCACCATACTTGGGCCTAAGGGAATGCATTGTGGAGTAGTAAATAGATGGTGGGTTGCGAGAGTGACAGAAGCTTAAACCCTAGTTTATGCACTATTCCGCAAGGGACCGATTGGACCCAAAAGTTTAATGCTATGGTTAGAATTTATTCTTAATACTCTTCTCGTAGTTGCGGATGCTTGCGGGAGGGTTAATCATAAGTAGGAGGTTTGTTCAAGTAAGAACAACACCTAAGCACCGGTCCACCCACATATCAAATTATCAAAGTAGCGAACACGAATTAAACCAACATGATGAAAGTGACTAGATGAAATTCACGTGTACCCTCAAGAACACTTTGCTTATCATAAGAGACCATTTGGGCCTGTCCTTTGCCTCAAAAGGATTGGGCTACCTTGCTGCATACTTGTTACTATTATTGTTACTTGCTCGTTACAAACTATCTTGCTATCAAACTACTACGCTACTTACAATTTCAGCACTTGCAGGCATTACCTTACTGAAAACTACTTGTCATTTCCTTCTGTTCCTCGTTGGATTCGACACTCTTACTTATCAAAAAGAGCTACAATTGATCCCCTATACTTGTGGGTCATCATTTACTATTGTTATTTATAATGTTTTTATGGATAATAATGCTTTTGGAGTAATTCTAATGCATTTTCTCTCATAATATGCAAGGTACACACAATGAGAGAGAATTCCGATAGCTGGAAATCTGGACCTGAAAAAGCTACGTCAGGCTACCTATTATGCACAACTCCAAATGAGCTGAAACTTCATGAGGATTTCTTATGGAATAAATAAGAAATACTGGAGCAAATAACCACCGGAAGGGGGGCACCTGGTGAGCACAAGACACCAGGGCGCGCCTGGCCCCCCAAGCGCGCCCTGGTGGGTTGTGCTCAGCCCAGCCCACCTCTGGTGCCCATCTTCTGGTACATAAGTCATTTTGACCTAGAAAAAATAAAGGGAGGACTTTCGGGATGGAGCGCCGCCGTCTCGAGGCAGAACTTGGGTAGGAGCACTTTTGCCCTCCGGCGAAGCAATTCCGCGAGGGGAACTTGCCTCCCGGAGGGGAAAATCATCGTCATCATCATCACCAACAACTCTCCCATCTTGGGGAGGGCAATCTCAATCAACATCTTCAACAACATCATCTCCTCTCAAACCCTACTTCATCTCTTGTGTTCAATCTGTGTACCGGAACTATAGATTGGTGCTTGTGGGTGACTAGTAGTGTTGATTACATCTTGTAGTTGATTACTATATGGTCTATTTGGTGGAAGATTATATGTTCAGATCCAATATGTTATTTAATAGCCCTCTGATCTTGAGCATGATTATCATTTGTGAGTAGTTACTTTTGTTCTTGAGGTCACGAGAGAAATCTTGTTGCAAGTAATCATGTGAACTTGATATGTGTTCGCTATTTTGATAGTGTGTATGTTGTGATTCCCTTAGTGGTGTCATGTGAACATCGACTACATGATACTTCACCATATTTGGACCTAAGGGAATGCATTGTGGAGTAGTTATTAGATGATGGGTTGCGAGAGTGACAGAAACTTAAACCCTAGTTTATGCGCTATTCCGTAAGGGACCGATTGGATCCAAAAGTTTAATGCTATGGTTAGAATTTATTCTTAAAACTTTTCTCGTAGTTGCGGAAGCTTGCGAGGGGGTTAATCATAAGTAGGAGTCTTGTTCAAGTAAGGAGAAAGTATCGCTCTAGCTTGGGGGAGGCTTAAGTCAATGTTATATTCATGCCCCAATCATGAGCTCTCAAGAGAAATTATTATCCAGAACTTTTATGCTCGGCGTTCTCATAATGATCGATCCATGCTTGATACTTATTGCGCTGGTTCTTTTATGAAGAATACTATTGAATTCCGGTGGGATCTTTTGGAAACAATGAAACGCAACTCTGAAGATTGGGAACTCGGCGAAGGTAAAGAGTCGGGTATTAAGCTCAAGTTTGATTGTGTTAAATCTTTTATGAATATCGATGCTTTTCAAAAGTTTAGTAGTAAATATGGACTTGACTCTGAGATAGTAGCCTCCTTTTGTGAACTAAGCAGAAGTGGTTTAAATATCACCCACCTATTAAAGAAGAAGTTGTCGGCATTCTGGGAATGGGGGTCCCGAGACTTGCCTGCCTGCGGCCCACGGCATGGCTCTGCAAGTGGGCCCGTACGGCCCATCTTCATCAACAAGGCATTTAAGACCCTCGCGAGGGGCCAAGCCTCGCGAGGCGGATGACGCAAGACCTCCTCGGGAGCGGCTTCACCAGGTTGGCTCACGAGGGGCGGAGAGTTCAAGGCAAGGCAAACCTCGCGAGGCTTTCGTGATGTGAGCCATGACGATCGAGACCAGGCGGGCGCCAGCGCGCACAGTGTACTTGTTTCCTCTTTGGTGCTAAGGGGGCAAGCGCAGGCGCGGAGTACCGAGGCGTCAAGCAAAGGTTTCCATATCGGTGCAACAAGACCAAGACCAGCAGGACGGCAAGATGGAGGTCACCATGGAGCCCAAGGCGGCGTCACCACCAGAGCCTTTGGCAGGCGAAGACTGCTTTTGTCAGGATAAGCTGTACTAGCTGTCCCCTTTCAAATTGGCCATTGTTGGATCCCTTCCCGCTCAATATTTGGGAAGAGGACCGGGGCCTCTATAAATAGGACTAGCCACCACAGTAGGAGGGGGGAACTCGAAGCGAAGGGAGCTCGATCTGATCTTTAGCCAATCCCTAGCCACACACCGAGCACAAGAACACCTCAACCTCAGGAGGCTGTTCTTCCCCTTTTAACTATTCATCCTTAGCCCAAGAGGCAATCCACCACCACACACTGGAGTAGGGTATTACACCACAACGGTGGCCCGAACCAGTATAAATCTTGTGTCCCTTGTGTTGCGAGTTCGTCGAGTTAATCCTTGAGATCTTAGAGTAGCTAGGACGTGGATCGGTAGTAGGAGATGTTCATGCGCACCCCAGTGTTTGAACCTTGAGGGTTTTGCCGGAACCCGTGATCCGACATTTGGCGCGCCAGGTAGAGGTGCGCCGAAGCTTCCCTTCCGTCGCTCTGTGTCCCTTTGCTTCATTGTCTCCATGGCGGACGCACGCCGCGCTCGCGCTGAGCGTCGGGCTGCCCTCGCCGCCCGTGTTGCTCAGACGGCTCCGGTCGGTGGGCCACCCCATCATTCTCCGTCGCCTGCCGCCAACGCCGCCACCGGCCCGGCGGGGAACGAGCAGCAAGCATCCTCGTTGCACCCCTCGGTGCGGCGGGACGGCCGCACCGCCACTCCATCGTTGTCCCCGGCCGGTTCGTCATCCCACGCTCGTCGCACTCCCGTGGACGCGCAGCCACTCTGTGCATGGCGCGCGAGCTCCTGTGCTACCGCCCCGTCGACGACCGCTACGAGGACTGGCTCGACCGCATCGCCGAGCTTGTCAGCGCCGCAGGAGGCTCCCCTGCGCCGTCCCTCTCGTTGCCTCGCCCTCCACCAGCTGCAGGCGGCGTGGCCCATGGAGCGCCTCCACCACCTCTGCCCCAAGACGGAGTCTTGGCACCAAGGCGCGTGGCCCCACGGCGCGACCTGCCGCGTCCGGTGCCCGCGCAAGAAGAGAGAAGCTGCCAAGAAGTCCCTCGCCCACAAGAGAACACTCCACCGCTTCCCGCACCGCCGCGTCAGGATCTCTTGCCGCGGCAGGGCCCCGCGCCGCTTGCCGTGGCGGTGCACGGGCGCCAAGACCACGCTCCGCCTCCAAGACGAGCCCCGGTGACCAGATGCTGCGCCTTCACCCCAGAGCTGCGTAGCGTCGCCTGGCCGGGCAAGTTCAAGCCAGACCTGCCTCCGTGCTACGACGACACCCCCGACCCCGCAGAGTTCTTGCATCTCTACGAGCTGAGCATCGAGGCGGCCAACAACGACGAGAAAGTCATGGCGAACTGGTTCCCATGGCTCTCAAGGATGGTGCTCATTCGTGGCTCCTGAACCTGCCTCCAGGCTGGATCTCCTCCTGGGACGAGATGCGCGACCGCTTCGTCACCAACTTCCAGGGCACTCGCGACCGCCCACCGGCCGCGGGTGACCTACGCCGCATCAAGCAACAACCAGGAGAGACCCTCCAGAAGTACATCCAGCGCTTCAACAACGTTCGCCTCAAGATCCCCAAAGTGACGGATGAGGCCATCATCTCCGCGTTCTCTGATGGCGTCCGCGACGTCAAGATGAAGGAGGAGCTCTCCATCCACGAGGAGCTGTGCACGTCTCTGGGGCTGTTCAACCTGGCGACCAAGTGCGCAAGAGCTGAGGAGGGGCGCCTCTCCCTCCTCGAGCTCCCGGCTGCAGACCCGGAGGAGAAGAAAGCCAAGGCCAAGGACGTGAAGCGCAAGGGAGCAGTCGTGCTCGCGGCGGAGCCAGACACCAAGCGCGACAGAGACCAGCCCGAGTCATCCAAGAGCAGCCGACCGTTCTGCGCCTTCCACAACTTGCATAGCCACAACACTAGCGACTGTCAAGAGCTCAGAGCCATTCGAGAAGGACGCTTCGACGACGCCCCGAGCACAACGACCGGGCCTACGGCCGAGGAGGAGGACGTGGTGGCGGACGCTGGGATGACCATGGCCCGCGCCAGGAGTGGCGCGAACGGCCTCATGAGGACCGCTAGCAGGATCAGCCTCGCGAGGGCGCCTGGAGGGATCAGCCTCGCGAGGACCGTCCTCAGGGCAATGCTGGGCTTCCTCCGCTGCCGCCACCACCAAGAAGGAACGACGACCACCATCAAGATGAGGGGGCTGGGGGCTTCCAGGAGCCGCGCGCTATCGCCTACATCTTGGGCAGAGCTCAAGCCCCAGCCTCTCAGCGTATCTTCAAACAGTTTGCTCGTGAGGTGAACGCAGTCCTCCCCAAGCTCGAAGCAACACGCCCGCTCAGGTGGTCCAAGTGCGCCATCACCTTCAGTTCGGCAGATCAGCTCAAGTGTGCGGCCACTGCTGGCGTTCTCCCGATGCTTTGTTCACTAGTCATCAGCAACGTGCAAGTCACCAAGACCCTCATTGATGGTGGCGCAGGGCTTAACGTCTTGTCCGTTGACACGTTCGACAACCTTCAAGTGCCCTACAACCAGCTTCAGCCTACCAAGCCTTTCTCAGGAGTGACCGACGGTTCTACCACACCGATAGGGCAGGTTCGCCTCCCTATCACCTTCGGGGAACGCAACAACTACTGCACCGAGCTCATCGACTTTGACATCACACACATTCGTCTGCCGTACAATGCCATCCTCGGGTATCCAGCCCTGGCCAAGTTCATGGCGGTGACCCATCATGGCTACAATGTCCTCAAGATGTCAGGAAGCGGCGGAATCATCACAGTCTCGTGCGAAGAAAGAGACGCGGTGTGCTCCCTCGAGCGTGCCTTCCAAGCTGCAGCAATCGACGACCCCGACAGCAAGGGCGAGTGCCCTCCTGAGGCCACCCCCAAGAAGAAGAAGAAGCAGCTCCGCGCAGGACCTCAGGAGGGTGGCGTCGCAAGTAGAACCTCGTCAGGATCAGCGCCCGCGCCTTGGGCGCCTCCCTCCCTCGCATAGGAAGGCGCGCCTAGCACCCTTCTCGGGCAGGGCTCGGGGGCTCTCTTCTGGAGGGCCTCAGACCTTGCCAACATCACGAGGGAGGCACTTGGGCACCACTTGGAGGCGTGCTTCACGGCACATTTCGCTCAGGAGAACACAGGGCGAGGAGCGCCCACCGCTCAGGAGTTCATCACCAGGACCACTTAGGAACTGCAAGACGGAAGAGCCATGCGTGGCGACCGCCGCCCACCAGGCGCAGCTCCCCATCCAGGCGAGGATCCGGGCTGCGCATCTACATCGACGTCCCAGGGCTCAACAGGGCCGCATCTCAGGAGCTCTTCTGGCCTTCGCGCGTGGGATGCTGCGAGGGTCCATCGCACAGCTATGTTCGCATGCCTTTTGGCCTGCCGAGCGTGGCGTCTGCCTATCAGCGCAACCTGCAGCGCGCCCTGGTGACTCAGGAGGCCAGGCACCACGCCGTCCTGAAGGAGATGGAGACGGTCCTCAAGGAACCGCCTGGAACCCCAGAGCCTCCCGAGGCTCAGGGTCCCTGCGGCTCGTGAGGAACAGCCCCTTCACTGCATACTTCCTCGCGTACCTTCAGCTGCCCCAACATCCCTTCATCAACAGAACCAGGTGACATTTTCCAAGTTTATTTAGCTGGGAGCGCCCCCTGGGCTGCATCATTCCCAGGCCACGTGGGTCCGTCCCTGTGGCATGTATCCCTTTTCATGTCGTTAGCTTACCTTGCTGGGGCTGCCCCTCGGGCTGCATCACCCCAAAGCCACTCAGGCCTGACCCAGTGGCATGTATCCTTCCTGCATTTACTTAAGCCAGCTTGCTTTCCATGCTTGATCAACCTATGACTATCACCTGCTTGATTGGCACTTACCCCGGCAGTTGCTCACTCTGGCACGACGCTTGTGCTTGGGTCCGTCCCTGCAACGTCGACAAATCTGAGCGGCGAAGCTCTGGCCACGCGCGCCACCTCACTAGGCCCGCAGTGCCCCACTCTCTGGCAAAGCGATCAATAACCGCCCGGCAACCATAATGGTAAACTGTGTCTCTCCTTGTGCTGTCTTGCAGGAATCTCCTGAGGACGACGGCAGGCGGCACCGCGAGCTCCCTCTTCTGCCGTGCGACCCGCTTGCGCATTAAAAGGGGGGCTCCTGAGCATCACGACTCAGAAGCTCTTACTGTCTCTCCATCCCTCACCCCCTGGCCTTGACCACGACACGCGACCTGGCATACCAAGCGGCGGCTGAGCTCGCTCGAGGGCCGGGACCTGAGGACGTAGAGTAGAAAGGAGAGCGCGGAGAAGAGGGAGAGGCTCGTATGGGCCCGGCCTAGCTATGCTACGGACACCTATGCCTGAATTTGGTGCGTCGCGAGGAACCGACTCTGGAGCGTAAAGATAAGTCTCGTGCCCGGGTTGGCTAAACCGCAAAGGACTAGGAGCCACACTAGCCGCAGCCCTGCTGCAGCGACGTCACCACCCTTTCCTACCTCTCAACGGCTGCTTGAGCGCTAAAGGGGACCTCCTGAGCATCGTGCCTCAGGGGCTCTTACTGGATCTCGGGCCGCTCACCTCCTGGCCTTGACCACGGCACGCGACCTAGCATACCAGCGACGGCTGCAGCCTGCCTGGGGACCGGGACCTGTCAGCGTAGACCACCAAGTCGTCGCGAGGTCAGAAAGGGAACACCGAGCTGAAGCAGGACTCGCGCTCGCGCAAGTTCATAATAAGGACAATATTGACAAAAGACATTGCAGACCCTTTACACACCCCCACAGGGCACTTCTTGACTCCTCGCAGGGAACAAAAGGCAAGAACTTAGGGAAACCTATCTACACGCACCCCTGTGGATGACGCCACCATCAACAGTGGGCCACCAGAGGCCGGCGCCAACCTCATCCAGATCGACGGCGGTGGCGGCCAGACGCTGCAGCCCTGCTCCGGGCTCGGCGAGAGCTTGGGGGCACGTAGCTGTCGTCGCTCGTCTCCGGAGTCTCGTAGAGCTCGGGAGAATCGCTGGACTCCCAAGTGTCGCTGCGGCTTCCAGAGGAGCCGCTGGCGATGCAGGCAGCAGACCCGGCCCCAGCTGCAGCGTCAGCCTGATGACTCCACCTGGGACAACACTCCATACGGCGGCCTTCAGCGTCAAAGACCTTGAAGAACAGCGTGCAGGCGCCGTCGTACGCGAAATGGATCGCGAGGGCGCCCTCCGCACGACACACTCGGGCGACCTCACCCCGGCCTCGAGTCATGAAGATCTTCACCGAGGAGACGGCCTCAACCTCCGCTCCAGTCGCCGGCGTGTCACAGTCGGCGTGCTGCAGCCAAAGCTCCAGGGCCCCCCTCGACGGCATCTCAGATGAGAAGAAGGAAGGGAAGCGGATCGAAGTGCTCGGGGGCATCGCCACCCACAGCACGAGCTCGCGCGAGGAGTCTGTGGCGTGGACTGTAGGAGCGGCGACGCGCGCCACCGCGGCACGGCGACCATGGCCGCAGCGTGCACGCCGACGCTCGTCGTCTCCCCCTCCTGAGCTCCCAGCTTGGGCGTACAGGGGTAACGGATACCCAGGAGGAGGCCGCTTGCACCAAGGTCTCGTCACCACCTGCATCGTCGCCGCGTCACGGCGGTGGACCGGCCTCTTCTTCGGCGGGAGCGGCACTGGCCCGTCGAGGGGAGTCTTTCCTTTTTCCGCGGCAGAAAATCTTCGGATGGGTGCCATTGGTGTCACAGCTGGCAATGGAGCAAGGAGGGAGAAGCAAGCGAAATGGGAAGAGATGGGCGACGGGGGCTCTGCCCCCCTCCCCATTTATAGCTAGAGAAGGCCAACCAGCGCTCCCCACGATCACAGGTAATGATGGTTTTCCCTTGCATGTCGCAGGGACTTGTCAAGTCGGGCAGTTACCGAGGCAGCGTGGGGAAGCGGAGACGCCCACGTCCAATCAACCGCCACGCGTCGACCAAGGCCGCATGCTATTGGGGCCCACGGCGCTCTGCACTTGACCTTTGGCTTCACCTCGAAGCCAAGCCCGAGCGCGCCTTGGGCTCGGGGGCTACTGTCGGCGTTCTGGGAACGGGGGTCCCCAGAATTGCCTACCTGCGGCCCACGGCGTGGCTCTGCGAGTGGGTCCATATGGCCCATCTTCATCAACAAGGCATTTAAGACCCTCGCGAGGCGGACGACGCAAGACCTCCTCGGGAGCGGCCTCACCATCTTGGCTCGCGCGGGGCAGAGAGTTCAAGGCAAGGCAAACCTCGCGAGGCTTTCGTGACGTGAGCCATGACGATCGAGACCAGGCGGGCGCCAGGTGGGCGCCAGCACGCACAATGTACTTGTTTCCTCTTTGGTGCTAAGGGGGCAAGCGTAGGCGCGGAGTACCGAGGCGTCAAGCAAAGGTTTCCATATCGATGCAACGAGACCAAGACCAGCAGGACGACAAGACGGAGGTCACCATGGAGCCCAAGGCGGCGTCGCCACCAGAGCCTTTGGCAGGCGAAGACTGCTTTTGTCAGGATAAGCTGTATTAGCTGTCCCCTTTCAAATTGGCCGTTGTGGGATCCCTTCCCGCTCAATATTTGGGAAGAGGACCGGGGCCTCTATAAATAGGACTAGCCACCACAGTAGGAGGGGGGAACTCGAAGCGAAGGGAGCTCGATCTGATCTTTAGCCAATCCCTAGCCACACACCGAGCACAAGAACACCTCAACCTCAGGAGGTTGTTCTTCCCCTTGTAACTGTTCATCCTTAGCCCAAGAGGCAATCCACCACCACACACTGGAGTAGGGTATTACACCACAACGATGGCCCGAACCAGTATAAATCTTGTGTCCCTTGTGTTGCGAGTTCGTCAAGTTAATCCTTGAGATCTTAGAGTAGCTAGGACGTGGATCGGTAGTAGGAGATCTTCATGCGCACCCCAGTGTTCGAACCTTGAGGGTTTTGCCAGAACCCGTGATCCGACAGAAATTAAAGAACCGGTACTAGCTAAAGAGGAAACTATTATTTATAATGTTGGTCCAGTTGTTCCTACTGCTTATATTGAGAAACCACCTTTCCTTGTTAGGATGAAGGAACATGCTAAAGTTTCAACTGCGGTCAACAAAAGTTATATTAGAACACCTAAGCCTGATGAACAAGTCAAGGTAGAACCTAGTGTTGCTATGGTTAAGGATCTCCTGGAAGAAAATATAGATGGGCATGTTATTTACTTCTCTGATGAAGCTGCTAGAATTGCCAAACCCGATAAAAAGGATAAACATAGACCTGTTGTTGGCATGCCCGTTGTCTCAGTTAAAATAGGAGATCACTGTTATCATGGTTTATACGACCTAGTTGCTAGCGTGAGTGCTATTCCCTTTACCTTATATCAAGAAATTATGAATGACATAGCATCCGCAGAGATAGAAGACATAGATGTTACTTTTAAACTTGCTAATAGAGATACTATTTCACCAATTGGGATTGTTAGAGATGTTGAAGTCTTGTGTGGGAAAATAAAATACCCTACTGATTTTCTTGTTCTTGGTTCCCTACAAGATGATTTTTGTACCATTATCTTTGGTAGACCTTTCTTGAACACCGTTAATGCTAAAATAGATTGTGAGAAACAAACTGTCGGTGTTAGTTTTGGTGATGAGTCTCATGAGTTTAATTTTTCCAAGTTTAGTAGAAAACCTCATAAAAAAGAATTGCCTAGTAAGGATGAAATAATTGGTCTTGCTTCTATTGTTGTACCTCCTACTGATCCTCTAGAACAATATCTGCTAGACCATGAAAATGATTTACATATGCATGAAAGAAATGAAATAGATAAGATTTTCCTTGAACAACGTCCTCTGCTTAAACACAATTTGCCTATTGAAACTCTAGGAGGTCCTCCTCCACCTAAAGGTGATCCTGCGTTTGAATTAAAACAATTGCCAGACACTTTGAAATATGCTTATCTTGATGAGAAGAAGATATATCATGTTATTATTAGTGCTAACCTTTCAGAAAATGAAGAAGAAAGATTATTGAAAGTTCTAAGGAAGCACCGAGCTGCTATTGCATATTCTCTTGATGATTTAAGGGCATTATTCCCACTATATGTCAACACAAGATTAATATGGAACCTGATGCTAAACCCGTTGTTGATCACCAACATCGGGTAAATCCGAAGATGAAGGAAGTGGTAAGAACGGACATATTAAAACTTCTGGAAGCAGGTATAATCTATCCTATAGCTGATAGTAGATGGGTAAGTCTTGTTCATTATGTCCCTAAGAAAGGAGGTATTACTGTCGTTCCTAATGATAAGAATGAACTTATTCCGCAAAGAATTGTTACTGGCTATAGAATGGTAATTGATTTTAGAAAATTAAACAAAGCAACTAGAAAAGATCATTGCCATCTGCCTTTTATTCAAATGCTAGAAAGAATGTCTAAGCACACACATTTTTGCTTCCTTGATGGATACTTTGGTTTTTCACAAATACCTATTTCTCAACCTGATCAAGAAAAGACCACTTTCACTTGTCCCTTTGGAACTTATGCTTATAGACATATGCCTCTTGGTTTATGAAATGCACCTGCTACCTTTCAAATATGTATGACTGCTATATTCTCTGACTTTTGTGAAAAGATTGTTGAAGTTTTCATGGATGACTTTTTTTTGTTTATGGGAAGTCTTTTGATGATTGTTTAAGCAATCTTGATCGAGTTTTGCAGAGATGCGAGCAAATAAATCTTGTCTTGAATTGGGAGAAGTGGCACTTTATGGTTAATGAAGGTTTTTTTGGGCCATAAAATTTCTGAAAGAGGTATTGAAGTGGACAAAGCTAAGGTTGATGCAATTGATAAAATGCCATGTCCTAAAGATATCAAAGGTATTCGTAGTTTCTTAGGTCATGCTAGTTTCTATTGGAGATTTATCAAAGACTTTTCTAAAATGTCTAGGCCCCTTATAAATCTTTTGCAAAAGGATGTTCCTTTTGTTTATTATGATGATTGTTTAGAAGCCTTCAAAACACTTAAGAAAGCCTTAATTTCTGCACCTATTGTTCAACAACCTGACTGGAACTTGCCTTTTGAAATTATGTGTGATTCTAGTGCTTATGTTGTTGGTGTTGTTCTAGGAAAAAGAGTTGATAAGAAACTAAATGTTATTCATTATGCTAGTAAAACTCTAGATAGTGCATAACGAAATTATGCTACTACTGAAAAAGAATTTCTAGCAGTGGTGTTTTCTTGTGATAAATTTAGATCTTACATTGTTTACTCTAATGTTATTGTTCACACCAATCATGCTAATATAAAATATCTTACGGAAAAAAAGATGCTAAACCTAGACTTATTCGATGGGTTGTCTTGCTACAAGAATTTGATTTCCACATCACTAATAGAAAAGGAGCAGAGAACCCCGTAGCTGATAACTTGTCTAGGTTGGAGAATGTCCTTGATGACCCACTACCTATTGATGATCGTTTTCCTGATGAGCAGTTAGCTGCAATAAATGTTTCTCATAACACTCCTTGGTATGCTCACTATGCTAATTACATTGTTGCTAAATATTTGCCACCTACTTTCACATACCAACAAAAGAAAAAAATTCTTCTATGATTTAAGACATTACTTTTGGGATGACCCACATCTTTATAAAGAAGGAGTAGATGGTATTATTAGACATTGTGTACCTGAGCATGAACAGGGACAAATCCTACGGAAATATCACTCTGAAGCTTATGGACGACATCATGCGGGAGACAGAACTGCTCACAAGGTATTACAATCTGGTTTTTATTGGCATACTCTCTTCAAGGATGCTCGTAAGTTCGTCTTATCTTGTGATGAATGTCAAAGAATAGGTAATATCGGTAAGTGTCAAGAAATGCCTATGAATTATTCGCTTGCTGTTGAACCATTTGATGTTTGGGGATTTGATTACATGGGACCTTTTCCTTCCTCTAATGGGTATACTCATATTTTGGTTGCTGTTGATTATGTTACTAAGTGGGTAGAAGCTATTCCAACTAGTAGTGCTGATCACAACACCTCTATTAAAATGCTTAAGGAAGTTATTTTCCCAAGGTTTGGAGTCCCTAGATATTTAATGACTGATGGTGGTTCACACTTTATTCATGATGCTTTCTGTAAAATGCTTGCCAAGTATGACGTTAACCATAGAATTGCATCACCCTATCATCCTCAGTCTAGTGGTCAAGTTGAACTTTGCAATAGAGAAATAAAATTAATTTTGCAAAAGACTATCAATAGGTCCCAAAAGAATTGGTCTAAGAAATTAGATGATGCACTTTGGGCTTATAGAACATCATATAAAAATCCTATGGGTATGTCTCCTTATAAAATGGTTTATGGAAAAGCTTGTTATTTGCCTCTTGAGTTAGAAAATAAAGCATATTGGGCAATTAAATAACTCAACTATGATTTGAAACTTGCTGGTGAGAAAAGGTTATTTGATGTTAGCTCATTAGGTGAATGGAGAACCCAAGCTTATGAAAATGCCAAGTTATTTAAAGAAAAAGTTAAAAGATGGCATGATAAAAGAATCCAAAAGCGTGAGTTCAAAGTTGCAGAATATGTTCTTTTGTACAACTCTCATTTCAGATTCTTTGCATGAAAACTCCTCTCCAAATGGGAAGGACCCTATGTTATCGAGGAGGTTTATCGGTCTGGAGCTATCAAAATAAATAATGCCGAGGGCACTAACCCAAAGATTGTTAATGGGCAACGAATAAAACATTATATCTCAGGTACGCCCATGAATGTTGAAAGCAATATTATCCAAACTATGACACCGAAAGAACACATAAAAGAAACCTTCCGGAACACTCCAGAATCGTGAAAAAGAGGAGGTACGTGATACGGTAAGTAAACGGACTCCAAAAAATCCGCAAAAATATTTTTGTCAGTTTTTGCAATATTTAAAAAACTAGGAAAATAAGAAACTACCGGGAAGGTGACCCTGGTGGGCACAAGACACCCGGGCACGCAGGTGGGTTGTGCCCACCGGGGGTACCTTCCGGATCCTGTTTTTCTTTCGTTTGCTTGTTTCCCAAGATAAAAAAATATTTATATACCCCCCAAACCTATTGACCACCGTATCGCAGAGAAATCTGTTTTCTTTTCTTGCTGTTTTCGGTCGGATCTGTTAAGCCAGGCATCATGTCTTTTCCCTTCTCAACAAAGTAGAAGAGGATGCTTGGTTGATGAAGATCGAGATGAAGAGAGAGGGGCCCAAAGAACTTCTCGAAGGAGGCAAAAGCTGGGAGGCCATCGAAGATCAAACGCCGGTGATCGAGCAAGAATTGCATGCTGAGGAGGAAGAAGAAGATGTCCTTAAACCTTACTATGCTAATGTTACCCCTACTGAGATTGAAGCCTTTCGTATCATTGAAACGGTTCGTGTGCAAAATAAATATCTCACTCGTGAAAATATTCTGCATCAAGAGCACATCATCTTCCTCCGGAGCGTCACCCATAGATTGGAGAATCTCTTGATCATGAAGGACAAGATCGCTACCACTTCATCACCACCACCTCCTTCTTCATCACCAAAAGAAAACTGAGTATCGGGTATGGGCACTCCCCTTGGTTTCCGCCAAGCTTGGGGGAGGTGCCCCGGTATCGTATCACCTCCACTATCTTTTGCCTTTACTTATCATAGTTCGATCCTTAGTTATCTTTTTGCTTTAGATGAATAAAAGTTTAGTTCGATCCTTTCTTTTTGAGAGTTTGCTTAGTGATCTATCCTTGTAACTGTGTGCGAGGTATATAATAAAGTTTAGTCTGAGTTTTGCTTTCTTTACTTTCATGTTCCAATAAATAGAAAGGAAATAAATGAAAAAGATCATATGCTAATCTTATGGTAGGTAATGACACCACATAAGGAAAAGTATAAGTAGAAAATTTTACTAGAGATTGACAAACATAGCATTGGTCAATGATGCAACTCACGAAAGAATTAATAAGGGAAGAGAAGATTCACATACAAATACACTATCCTGGAAATCTTTTGTGATTGTGAGCCCTCGTCAAAATATTATATGCCAAAATCGTTGACGTTGGATAAGGAAGACAACGTACTGATTTATGTTTGTTCATATTCATATAGAAGTTATATTGTCATAGATCCTTCAACATGTGGTGCTTGCCCCCCATCCTTGCTAGCCAAATATTCCGCACCAAGTAGAGATACTACTTGTGCATCCAGAAATCCTTAAACCAAATCTTATTTTCAAGAGTCCACGATACCTACCTAGGGATTGAGCAAGACCCCTCAAGTAAGTTGTCATCGGTGCAATAAGGCAATAAAAATTGCTTCTAAAAATGTTAGACCATTTAGTGTAAGAGAAAATTGAGCATTGTACAAACTTGTGATAGCAAAGAATAAAAGCGATAGACTGCATAATAAAGGTTGCTATCATAAGGGGCAATATAACGTGACGTTCTTTTGAACCAAGAGGTTGAGCTTACAAACAAATAAGCCCATGGCAACCTCTGCTTCCCTCTGTGAAGGGCCTATCTTTTAGTTTTATGTATTTACTTTTATGCAAGAGTCAAAGTTTTTTTCTCTACTCATTTTTATTTTTCTCCTTTGGCAAGCATCATGTGGTGAGGAAAGATCTAGGCACATATGTCCAGTTGAATATGGGTAGCATGAGTTATTATTGTTGACATCACCCTTGAGGTAAATACGTTGGGAGGCGAAATTATAAGCCCATATCTTTCTATGTGTCTGGTTGAAACGTTTTGCTCATGTGTATGAGGTGAGTGTTAGCAATCATAGAAGACTATATGATGGTTGAGTATGTGGACTTGCCTAAAGGCTCCGATACGTGACCCTTCCTGAAAATATGATGAATTGTAGTTGCAAAGTCTACTGGGAACATAGTTTGTTGGTTTCCAATAGAGTTTTTGCTTTATACTTCGATAGTGTGGTGAATTGCTACTTATTCATGAGAAGTCTATGATAAAAGTTCTATGATAAAAGTTTTATGTTAAAGTTTGTTGTTGTTATAATAATTCACATGATGCTTCTATGTCCGTATTTTGTGTTTATCGACAACTCTCTCTCTCTAAGCATGTGGTCATGTTTTTCGATTTCGGTTTTCGCTTGAGGACAAGCGAGGTCTAAGCTTGGGGGAGTTGATACGTCCATTTTGCATCATGTTTACCTACTGTTATTTATAATATTTTTATGCATCATAATGCTTTTTGGAGTAATTCTAATGCCTTTTATCTCATAACATGCAAGGTACACACAAAAAGGGAGAATTCCGGCAGCTGGAAATCTGGACCTGAAAATGCTACGTCAGGCTACCTATTCTGCACAACTCCAAATGAGCTGAAACTTCATGAGGATTTTTTATGGAATAAATAAGAAATACTGGAGCAAATAACCACCGAAGGGAGGCCACCTGGTGAGCACAAGACACCAGGGCACGTCTTGCCCCCCAGGTGCGCCCTGGTGGGTTGTGCTCAGCCCAGCCCACCTCCGGTGCCCATCTTCTGGTATATAAGTCATTTTGACCTAGAAAAAATAAAGGGAGGACTTTCGGGACGGAGCGCCGCTGTCTCGAGGTGGAACTTGGGCAGGAGCACTTTTGCCCTCCGACGGAGCGATTCCGCCGGGGGAACTTCCCTCCCGGAGGGGGAAATCATCGTCATCATCATCACCAACAACTCTCCCATCTTGGGGAGGGCAATCTCCATCAACATCTTCAACAACACCATCTCCTCTCAAACCCTAGTTCATCTCTTGTGTTCAATCTGTGTACCGGAACTATAGATTGGTGCTTGTGGGTGACTAGTAGTGTTGATTACATCTTGTGGGAAGATTATATGTTCAGATCCATTATGCTATTTAATACCCCTATAATCTTGAGCATGATTATCATTTGTGAGTAGTTACTTTGGTTCTCGAGCTCACGGGAGAAATCTTGTTGCAAGTAATCATGTGAACTTGATATGTGTTTGATATTTTGATAGTGTGTATGTTGTGATTCCCATAGTGGTGTCATGTGAACATCGACTACATGATACTTCACCATATATGGGACTAAGGGAATGCATTGTGGAGTAGTTATTAGATGATGGGTTGCGAGAGTGACAGAAGCTTAAACCCTAGTTTATGCGCTATTCCGTAAGGGACCGATTGGATCCAAAAGTTTAATGCTATGGTTAGAATTTATTCTTAATACTTTTCTCATAGTTGCGGATGCTTGCGAGGGGTTAATCATAAGTAGGAGGCTTGTTCAAGTAAGAACAACACCTAAGCACCGGTCCACCCACATATCAAATTATCAAAGTAGCGAACGCGAATCAAATCAACATGATGAAAGTGACTAGATGAAATTCCCGTGTACTCTCAAGAACGCTTTGCTTATTATAAGAGATCATTTTGGCATGTCCTTTGCCTCAAATGGATTGAGCTACCTTGCTGCACTTTTGTTACCGTTACCTTTACTTGCTCGTTACAAATTATCTTGCTATCAAACTACTCTGCTACTTACAATTTCAGCACTTGCAAACATTACCTTGCTGAAAACCACTTGTCATTTCCTTCTGCTCCTCATTGGGTTCGACACTCTTACTTATCGAAAAGGCTACAATGGATCCCATATACTTGTGGGTCATCAAGCATCCAGGTTCCGCTATTGGTTATTGACCAGAGAGGTGTCTCGGTCATGTCTACATAGTTCTCGAACCCGTAGGGTCCGCACGCTTAACATTTGGTGACGATATATATATATATATAGTATTATATGAGTTATGTGATTTGGTGACCGAATGTTGTTTGGAGTCTCGGATGAGATCACAGACATGATGAGGAGTCGCAAAATGGTTGAGAGGTAAAGATTGATATATAGGACGATAGTATTCGGACACCGGAAGTGTTCCGGAGGGTACCGGGTACATATCGTGTCACCAGAAGGGGTTCAGGGCACCCCCGACAAAAGATATGGGCCTTATGGGCCAAGAGGGGAAACACACCAGCCACAAGGGGCTGGTGTGCCCCCCATATGGGCCGAACCAGAAGGAGAAGGAAAGAGGGTAAGGGAGAAGAAAAGGGGGGATTTGGCCTCCCCCTTCCTTCTCTCCCCCTCTCTTTCCTCCCCCTCGGGCAAATAAGGAAGGGGGGCGCCTCCTGGCTGCTCCCTCCTCCCCCACCTATATATATGTGGGAGGGGGCGCCTTGGACACATCACATCAATTGTTAGCCGTGTGCGCCCCCCTCCAAAGTTTACACCCCTGGTCATATTCGCGCGGTGCTTAGGCGAAGCCCTGCGAGGATCATTTCACCATCACCGTCACCAAGCCGTCGTGCTGATGGAACTCATCTTCTACCTCGACGTCTTACTAGATCAAGAAGACGCCGGACGTCACCGAGCTGAACGTGTGCAGAACGCGGAGGTGCCGTGCGTTCGGTACTTGATCAGTTGAAGCAGGAAAAAGTTCAACTACATCAACCGCGTTGTGAAACGCTTCCGCTTATGGTCTATGAGGGTATGTAGACACACTCTCCCCCTTGTTGCTATGCATCTCCATGGATAGATCATTGCGTGTGCGTAGAGTTTTTTGTTGTTTACCATGCTACGTTTCCCAACAAGTTGAAGTTCATTTGAATCAAAGATTCAAATTTAAACTCCAAAAGAAGCAATTAGAATGCCCTTTAATTGATTTGACATGATCAGCAGGTCTAAGTTGCTTTAACATGCATGCCATGAACAAATTCTTCATATTTTTCTGATAATTTTTCATATATAAATTATTTGATTTGGAGTTAGGGTTGAATTTTTCTATGATTTTTAGAAGTTTTGACTATTTTTGAGAATTAATATATCATTTATGAATTATTTAATAATCCATCATTTTCTGCATCAGCTGTGCGTCCGAGTGATGTCATCAGTCAATGGAGCCGGTCCAAGGTCAACCTGGCACCTGGGACCCACATGTCATCTACTCAGTCATTTGACAGGGTTTAATTAAGCCTAACTATTTGTTTAGCCAAGTTAATTAAACTTGCGGGACCCACTCTCGGTGTCTCGGGGAGGGTAATTAGTGGGTAATTAGCCCTAAACTAATTGGACAAGTCAGCTGGCCGAAGATTAACCGCCGGTGACCTTAGCCGACGACGGAGGCACGCCAGGACGGCTGCTCCGGCGCCCATTCGACGCGTGGAGGGGTTCTACACGGAGCTTGCGCTCGTGTGCATCCCTGGGTGGTCTCGAGGGTCCGTGGGGTGGACAGAATCGAGCCCGGTGGTGAGATCTTGTGGCGGCCCGGGTTCGGCGCTAAGGTGTACGGGCGGAGGGACTGGTGGGTGTGCTCGGCTCCTAGGAGCGTGTTAAGCACGTTGGCGAGCTCGGACGTGAGCTTCGGCGGCAGTAGCGACGACGCCGACATGGCTGGCGGCGAGCATCACTCGGCTCTGGTGTATCTATGGCTAGAGCACGAAATCAACGCGGGGAGGTGATACGTCTCCAACGTATCTATAATTTTTTATTGTTCCATGCTATTATATTATCTGTTTTGGATGTTTTATATGCATTAATATGCTATTTTATATTATTATTGGGACTGGCCTATTAACCTAGAGCCCAGTGCCAGTTCCTGTTTTTCCCCTGTTTTTGAGTTTCGCAGAAAAGGAATACCAAACGGAGTCCAAACGGAATAAAACGTTCACGATGATTTTTCTTGGACCAGAAGACATCGAGAGGACTTGAAGTGCAAGTCAGGGAAGCCACGAGGCGGCCACAAGGACGGAGGGCGACCCCCCACCCTTGTTGGCCCCTCGTGACTCCACCGATCTATTTCTTTCGCCTATATATTCCCATATACATATCCCCAAACCAACAGAGGCATCCACGAAAACACTTTTCCACCGCCGCAACCTTCTGTACCCGTGAGATCCCATCTACGGACCTTTTTTGGCACCCTGCCGGAGGGGGATTCGATCACGGAGGGCTTCTACATCAACCCTATTGCCCTTCCGATGAAGCGTGAGTAGTTTACCACAGACCTAAGGGTCCATAGCTAGTAGCTAGATGGCTTCTTCTCTCTCTTTGATTCTCAATACCATGTTCTCCTCGATGTTCTTGGAGATCTATTCGATGTAATACTTTTTTGCGGTATGTTTGCCGAGATCGATGAATTGTGGATTTATGATCAGCTTATCTATGAATATTATTTGAATCTCATTTGAATTCTTATATGCATGTGTCGGTGTACAAGAGTAGGGGCTTTTCTGTACCCCTTTACTTGTGCACGGGCAGTCATAGCCACACCTGCGGCCATGCTTGGCGGGGCAGAGGAAGGAAAGATATGAGACTGCCAAAGCAGCACTCGAGCCAGAGGTATGAAGAGCAAAGGGACAAGATGGACTTCCCCCAGCAACACCCTTGTCGGGGCTGCCTACATAGCCCCGGCAAGAGCCTTGCCGGAGTGACTTGCCCAACACCAGCCAGGCCGCCACCCCTGAGCTTGAGAGTTCTGACACCATCGACAACGTCGAGACCAAGACTCAGGGGCGCCTGCGTGGTGGCATGCAAATCTTTGTGAAGACCAAAGGCCTGCAAGTCTAGATAAGAACCAGAAGACGAAGACCCCCAGCAAGACCCTTGCCGGGGACGGCCGCGAGGCCCCGGCAAGACCCTTGTCGGGCGCATCTGCGGGGCTGCGGCCAGGCCCGCACCTACCAAAGTTTCGCTACCCCGCCGCCGTTCCGACGCGGCAACCAGCCCGCCAACTAGGCAAGCGCCTGCGTGGCAGCATGCAGCTTCTAGGCCAACTAGTCAAGCACATGCGTGGTGGCATGCAGATCTTCGTGAAGACCCTGTCACCCCGCCAGCACAGTAACCAGCCAGCCAGCATGGCGATGCATACCTCGTCAGCTTGGACGCGCGTCGAAGCAAGGGGAGGCGGCAACGGACGGGACGAGCTCTGTTGCCGTCCCCGATAAAGCAAGAGGGCACGTAGGTAGCGCATTAAATGCGTTTGTCCTATGGTGTCAGGCGATAAACTTGTACACTGTAGATGCTTTCCACCTCCTGTGTGCCACTGTGGCGACCCCTTTGACATATAAAAGGAGGCCCGAGGCGTACTATGGAAGGATTCAGACTTTTTGGACTATGCACGCATAGTAGCTAGTCCAAGAACTGAAGAACACAAGATAAACACAAACAAGCAGGACTAGGGTTTTACGCATCATTTGCGGCCCGAACCTGGGTAAAAAATCCCTCGCGTTGATTGCTAGACCTGCTCTTTGCCTAGGTCTTCCCCCCGCCAACCGTAGGAGGGGTCCTCGGGATCCCATAGGTGTCGTTCTCCCCGACAGCATGATTTGATATCTTTGTAATTCTCTTCAAACTATCGGTTTGGTTTGGCCAACTAGATTGGTTTTTCTTGCAATGGGAGAAGTGCTTAGCTTTGGGTTCAATCTTGCGGTGTCCTTTCCCAGTGACAGTAGGGGCAGCAAGGCACGTATTTTTTTGTTGCCGTGGAGGATAAAAATATGGGGTTTTCGTCATATTGTTTGAGTTAATTCCTCTACATCATGTCATCTTGCTTAATGCGTTACTCCGTTCTTTATGAACTTAATACTCTAGATGCATGCTGGATAGCGGTCGATGTGTGGAGTAATAGTAGTAGATGCAGAATCGTTTCGGTCTACTTGACACAGATGTGATGCCTATATTCATGATCATTGCCTTAGATATTTTCATAATTATGCGCTCTTCTATCAATTGCTCGACAGTAATTTGTTCACCCACCGTAATATTTTCTATCTTGAGAGAAGCCTCTAGTGAAACCTATGCCCCCCGGGTTATTTTCCATCATATAAGTTTCTATTTTCCATCATACAAGTTTCCGATCTATAATATTAGTTTCCTATTTATTCTTTTTGCAATCTTTTACTTTCCGATCTTTAAACCAAAAATACCAAACATATTTACTTTACAATTTATCTATCTATTAGATCTCACCTTTGGAAGTAACTGTGAAGGGATTAACAACCCCTTTATCGCGTTGGGTGCAAGTTGTTTGATTGTTTCTGCAGGTATTCGGTGACTTGAGCGTTGTCTCCTACTGGATTGAAACCTTGGTTCTCAAACTGAGGGAAATACTTACTCTGCTTTGTTGCATCACCCTTTCCTCTTCAAGGGAAAAACCAACGCACGCTCAAGAAGTAGCACGAAGAATTTCTGGCGCCGTTGCCGGGGAGATCTACGCCAAGTCAAGCCATACCAAGTACCCATGATAAACTCTCATCACTTGCATTACATTATTCTCCATTCGCCTCTCATTTTCCTCTCCCCCACTTCCAAAATGATTTTCGAAAAGATTTGCCTTTTCTTTGCCCCTGTTCTGTTCGTCTTCTTCGCTTGCTTTTTGTGTGCTCGTGTGTTGGATTGCTTGCTTTGTCACGATGGTTCAAGAGAATACCAAATTGTGTGACTTTTCCAACACCAATACAAATGATTTTATTAGTACTCCGATTGCTCCCACTACTAATGCGGAATCTTGTGAAATTAATGCCGCTTTGCTGAATCTTTTTATGAAAGATCAATTTTCCGGCCTTCTGATACGTCTCCAACGGATCTATAATTTTTGATTGTTCCATGTTGTTTTATTATCAATCTTGGATGTTTTATAATCATTTTATATCATTTTTTGGTACTAACCTATTGACATAGTGCCAGTTGCTGTTTTCTGCATGTTTTTTACATCGCAGGAAATCAATATCAGATGGAGTCCAAATGCAACGAAACTTTACGGATAGTTTTTTGGACCAGAAGGAACATATTGGGCCCTGGCTATGCCTGGGGGGAGTCTCGAGGAGGGGACACCCTGGTGGGTTGTGCTCACCTCGGGTGCCCCCGGGACCGCCTCTTTGCTCTATAAATACCCTAATATTCCAGAAACCCTAGGGGAGTCGACGAAATATTGGCCCAGCCGCCGCAGAGTCTAGAACCACCAGATCCAATCTAGACACCATCTCGGATGGGGTTCACCGCCTCCATTGGTGCCTCTCCGATGATGCGTGAGTAGTTCTTTGTAGACCTACGGGTCCGTAGTTTGTAGCTAGATGGCTTTCTCTCTCTCGCTGAATTCTCAATACAATGGTCTCTTGGGGATCCATATGATGTAACTCTTTTGCGGTGTGTTTGTTGGGATCTGATGAACTTTGAGTTTATGATCAGTTATATCTTTTTATATCCATGAAAGTTATTTGAGTTTCTTTGATCTCTTATATGCATGATCTCTTATAGCCTCGTATTTCTTCTCCGATATTTGGGTTTTTTTGGCCAACTTGATCTATTTATCTTGCAATGGGAAGAGGTGCTTTGTAGTAGGTTCGATCTTACCGTACTTGATGCCAGTGATAGAAAGGGAAACGACACGTATGTATCGTTGGTACTAAGGATAAAACGATGGGGTCTATGTCTACATAGATAGATCTTGTCTACATCATGTCATCGTTCTTATTGCATTACTCCGTTTCTCTATGAACTTAATACACTAGATGCATGCTGGATAGCGGTCGATGTGTGGAGTAATAGTAGTAGATGCAGGCAGGAGTCGGTCTACTAATCTTGGACGTGATGCCTATATAATGATCATTGCCTGGATATCGTCATGATTATTTGAAGTTCTATCAGTTGCCCAACAGTAATTTGTTTACCCACCGTTTGCTATTTTTCTCGAGAGAAGCCACTAGTGAAATCTACGGCCCCCGGGTCTTCTTTCTTATATATTTTGCCTTTGCGATCTATTTTATTTGCTCTTTTTATTCATATCTATTAAACCAAAAATACAAAAATACTTTGTTGCACTTTATTTTATTTGCGATCTATTTATTTAATCTATTGCAATTTTCTCCCGTCAACACGCAATTTCTGGCACCGTTACCCGAAAGGGATTGACAACCCCTTTAACACGTCGAGTTGTGAGGTGTTGTTATTTGTGTGCAGGGGCTGTTTACGTTGTGTTGCTTGGTTCTCCTACTGGTTCGATAACCTTGGTTTCATATCTGAGGGAAATACCTACCGCCGCTGTGCTGCATCATCCCTTCCTCTTTGGGGAAATACCGACGTAGCTTCAAGTGACATTAAAAGGAATTTCTGGCGCCGTTCCCGGGGAGGATCTTCATCATATACCAGGTTCCTAATCACAAATCTCATCTCCTCGCACTTACATTATTTGCCATTTGCCTCTCATTTTCCTCTCCCTCACTTCACAAAAATTTGCCGTTTTATTCACCTCTCTTTTTCCGTTAGCCGTTTTCTTGCCAGATCTGTTTTTGTGTGCGTTCTTGTTTGTGTAATCATGATGCCTCAAAGAAAATATTATGATGTTCCTTACCCCAATATTTTGCTTGAAATTGAGAAAAGTGCTAAGGAATATATGACTACACAATTTGAGCATAATAGGTATTTTACCGAAGAACTTAAGGAGCACTCGGTTGTGCTAGATGCTATCACAAAACAACTTGATGATATTAGTAGAGAAGTTTGTAATCTCCAATCTAAGTATGCTTTTGCTGAAAGTTTGCTAGGAAAAATATCCGATGCACAAGCTACCTTAGTAAATCAAATGGCTGCTAAACCAATCTCATTAGAAGGTTCAATGGGGTCTGCTCTTTTTTTAGGAGAGTATGCCAATATGATCTTAATGAGGTGCGGGGCTTTGCATCTGACATTCGTTGGGCTTTCCTCTGCGGGAGCCCGCGTCCCAGCCTTTTTGTGCAATAAACCCCTCCGGCCGAAGACTAGTGATAGGTGGTCCCGCGGAGCTTTCGGCTTCCGCTTCGTCGACCCCCGCTTTCGCGGTTGCTTCCCTCTAAGGCGGAACGCATGTCAAAATAATTCAAGATTCCCATCATACATTACCAAACTTCCAAATAAGAATAAGCTAAAAATGGATAAATACCTTAAGGAACTGGAAGCAGACCCTGATTATAAAGGGCAAAAAGAAAATTAATGAACCTGCAAATATCGGCAAAACAATAAGTATTGTTAAAGTGATGAAGATCTTAAAATGATTGGTGTTTCTTCTATTGATTCCTTGTTTAGTAAAGTTAAGATTGATGAAAAAGGGACTAGAGAAGAGTCAACTTTAGGTAGAAGGCGTCACAATGATTCAGAGGGTGAAAATCTCGTTGAGAAAATTGATAAAAATGGGTTTGGAGAGGTCAAAACTTTAGCTAGTGATGCACCCACTCTTTTGGATTACAAAGACTTTAATTATTATAGTTGCTCTTTGATTGATTGTATTTCTTTGTTGCAATCCATGTTGAATTCACCCCATGCTTATGAACAAAACAAAGCTTTTACTAAACATATTGTTGATGCCATGATGAAAGCTTTGGAAGAAAAATTGGAATTAGAAGTATCAATTCCTAGAAAATTGCATGATGAATTGGAACCTACTATCAAAGTTAGATAAAATTATGAGTGTTTTGCTTTGTGTGAATTGGGTGCTAGTGTTTCTACAATTCCGAAATCTTTATGTGATGTGCTTGATCTTACCAATCTTGAAGAATGTTCTTTGAATTTGCACTTGGCGGATGCTACTATTAAAAAGCCTATGGGAAGAATTAATGATGTTATTACTTTTGCAAATAGGAATTATGAGCCCATAGATTTTATTGTTTCTTGATATTGATTGCAATCCGTCTTGTCCAATTATTCTTGGTAGACCGTTTTTACGCACTATTGGTGCCGTGATTGACATGAAAGAAGGCAATATTAAGTTCCAATTTCGTTTGAGGAAGGGTATGGAACACTTTCCTAGAACAAAAATTAGGCCACCATATGAATCAATCATGAGGGCATCTTATGGATCTCGAACCAAAGATGACAAAACTTAGATCCTTGCTTTATGCCTAGCTAAGGGCGTAAAACTATAGCGCTTGTTGGGAGGCAACCCATTGAACAAAATTTATTTTTGCTTTTGCTTTCTGTTCTTGTGTGTTTGCACAATTATGCTACTGGTATGATTGTGTTTTTTGTGTTTAATTAGTGTTTGTGCCAAGTAAAGCCTTTAGGATCTTCTTGGGTGATAGTTGTTTGATCTTACTGAAAAACATAAACTTTGGTGCTCACGAAAACAATTGTTAAAAATCACCAAAACGTGATAAAATGCCAATTCTTTTTTCAGAAGATTAATATACAAATTACCCTGGTCGTCCTAATTTTTCAGAAATTTAAGAGTTACAGAAGTATTCGAAAGAGTCGGATTGCTACAGACTGCTGTTTTGACAGATTGTGTTTTCTTTGTGTTATGTGCTTATTTTGATGGCTCTACGGTTTTCTTTAATGAGTTTTTGCCATGGAAAAGTTGGAATACAGTAGATATAATACAAAAACAAAATATGAATTGGTTTGATACAGTACTTATAGTAGTGGTTTGCTTTCTTATTCTAACGGATCTCACGAAGGTTTTGTTGAGTTTTGTGTGATTGAAGTTTTCAAGTTTTGGGTTATCTTACGATGGATGAAAGAAGGATGGAAGAGCCTATGCTAGGGGCATCCCAAGCTTTTATCCAAAAATGAGCAACCAACTAAGCTTGGGGATGCCCCCGAGTGGCATCCCCTCTTTCTTCTAACGACTATCGGTATTTTACTCGAAGCTATATTTTTATTCGTCACATGATATGTGTTTTGCTTGGAGCGTCTTGTATGATATGAGTCTTTGCTTGTTTTATTTTTTGTTTTAAGTCATCAATCCTTGCTGGACACACCCATTTGAGAGAGCCAAAATTATGTCATGACTTGTTAGAATTGCTCTCTTTGCTTCACTTAAATCTTTTATGAGCTAGGACTTGCTCTAGTGCTTCACTTATATCTTTTTGAGCATGGTGTGCTTTGTTATTTTTTGAAGAAATGCTCTCTTGCTTCATTTAGATTTATTTGAGAGTTAGTAAATTTTTTTTATAAATTCTCTCTTGCTTCACTTAAATTATTTTGAGAGAAAGAAAATTTTTATGCTCATGATCTTCACTTATATTTGTTTGAGCTTATGAAAAGCAACACATCAAAATTAGTCCCAAAGTGATAGATATCCAAGAAGCATAAGTAAAAAAATTCATGAATATCATTGGACAAAATAAACTTGATTCTTAGTAATAGTTTTGAGATATGATGATGTGATATGTGAGTTATGTTGATGAGTAATTATGCTTTAGTAAGAATATTGGTGTTAAGGTTTGTGATTCCCTATGCAAGTACGAAAGTCAATAATCATGCAATGAAATTATATCCTACTTGTGGTGCATTATTCGGTGTTAATTATTCTTAAATCTTGCTTATGAGATTATTGTTCCTTGGTTGGTCGCTTCTCAATATTTTGCTAGCCTTCATTTTGCACCAAGTATGATCTCTACTTGTGCATCCAAAATCCTTTAAACCAGTTTTGCCACATGAGTCCACTATATCTACCTATATGCGGTATTGTTTTTCCATTCTAAGAAAATTTGCATGTGCCATCTCTAACTTTCAAAATAAACTTCTCTTTTGTGTGTTTGTTTCGCTTGCGGAGCGGTGGGGTGGCTAATATTTTCCATGCTGGATGTGTTAATCTCATGATGAGTGTTTATTCACTTGTCATTGCACGAGAGTAAGGCAAAGGTTTTAGGGATGCCCAGTCCCGAAATGCAAAAAAGAATTTACTTTATGTTGTCAAATAATAAATTCCTTGGAAAGTGTTGGTATGAAGGGCAACAGTGGATACGGCTAGCCATGGAAAGTGAAAGTATGGTGGAAAAAGGAATAAACTTTATTTTCTGTTTGGGAACCGCCTATGATATATCTAGCATGGAAAGTGTTGGGAACTCTAAGTCGTTTTCGTTGGTGGGATGGACACACCTCCCAAAATGTTTTTATCTCTATTTTTTCGCTTTGAGCTCTAGCACCTCTACAAATCCCTACTTCCCTCTGCGAAGGGCCTTTCTTTTACTTTATGCAATTTTTATTTTTGAATTTGAGTCTCCATCTTCTCTTATAAAAGCACCAACTAAGAGGCAATATGATCATACTTGAGTATTGGGTGTAGCTAATATGTGAGTGTGTTTCATGAATGGATCAATGTTTGAGCATGATGGGCTAGGGATAACTTATTTTAGCGTTGATATATTCAAAGACATGGTTGCTTATTGATATGCTTGAATATCTAAATTATTATGTCAAAACTAGACTATTGCTTTGAATCACATAAAAGTCCAAATGTCCATGCTATAAAGAAAAGAATATCATATGACATGATAAACAGCACTCCACATCAAAAATTCTGTTTTTATCACTTACCTACTCGAGGACGAGTAGGAGTTAAGCTTGGGGATGTTGATATGTCTCCAACGTATCTATAATTTTTGATTGTTCCATGTTGTTTTATCATCAATCTTGGATGTTTTGTAATCATTTTATAGTCATTCTATATCATTTTTTGGAACTAACATATTGACATAGTGCCAAGTGCCATGTTTTCTGCATGTTTTTTACATCGCAGGAAATCAATATCAGATGGAGTCCAAATGCGACGAAACTTTATGGAGATTTTTTTGGACCAGAAGTAACATATTGGGCCCTGGTTGTGCCTGGGGGAGTTCCGAGGAGGGGACAACCCACCTGGGCACGCCAGGAGGCCCAGGCGCGCCCTGACGGGTTGTGCCCACCTCGGGTGCCCCCCGGACCACCTCTTTGCTCTATAAATACCCCAATATTCCAGAAACCCTAGGGGAGTCGACGAAATATGGATCCAGCCGCCGCAGAGTCCAAACCACCAGATCCAATCTAGACACCATCTCGGATGTGGTTCACCACCTCCATTGGTGCCTCTCCGATGATGCGTGAGTAGTTCTTTATAGACCTACGGGTCCGTAGTTAGTAGCTAGATGGCTTTCTCTCTCTCGCTGAATTCTCAATACAATGGTCCCTTGGAGATCCATATGATGTAACTCTTTTGCGATGTGTTTGTTGGGATCTGATGAACTTTGAGTTTATGATCAGTTATATCTTTTTACCATGAAAGTTATTTGAGTTTCTTTGATCTCTTATATGCATGATCTCTTATAGCCTCGTATTTCTTCTCCGATATTTGGGTTTTTTGGCCAACTTGATCTATTTATGTTGCAATGGGAAGATGCGCTTTGTAGTAGGTTCGATCTTACCGTACTTGATGCCAGTGACAGAAAGGGAAACGACACGTATGTATCGTTGGTACTAAGGATAAAATGATGGGGTCTATGTCTACATAGATAGATCTTGTCTACATCATGTCATCGTTCTTATTGCATTACTCCGTTTCTCTATGAACTTAATACACTAGATGCATGCTGGATAGCGGTCGATGTGTGGAGTAATAGTAGTAGATGCAGGCAGGAGTCGGTCTACTAATCTTGGACGTGATGCCTATATAATGATCATTGCCTGGATATCGTCATGATTATTTGAAGTTCTATCAGTTGCCCAACAGTAATTTGTTTACCCACCGTTTGCTATTTTTCTCGAGAGAAGCCACTAGTGAAATCTACGGCCCCCGGGTCTTCTTTCTTATATATTTTGCCTTTGCGATCTATTTTATTTGCTCTTTTTATTCATATCTATTAAACCAAAAATACAAAAATACTTTGTTGCACTTTATTTTATTTGTGATCTATTTATTTAATCTATTGCAATTTTCTCCCGTCAACACGCAATTTCTGGCACCGTTACCCGAAAGGGATTGACAACCCCTTTAACACGTCGGGCTGCGAGGTGTTGTTATTTGTGTGCAGGGGTTGTTTACGTTGTGTTGCTTGGTTCTCCTACTGGTTCGATAACCTTGGTTTCATATCTGAGGGAAATACCTACCGCCGCTGTGCTGCATCATCCCTTCCTCTTTGGGGAAATACCGACGTAGCTTCAAGCGACATCACCTTCCTAGTGAAGATGTCGCATCTCTTCTAAACAGTTTCGTTGATTTGTGTGATATGTAAAACTAAAAAGATGTGGATAATGATATTTTTAAATTGAAGCTATTTCCGTTCTCGCTTCGAGATCGTGCTAAAACTTGGTTTTCATCTTTGCCTAAAAATAGTATTGATTCATGGAATAAGTGTAAAGATGCTTTTATTTCCAAGTAATTCCTCCCGCTAAGATCATCTCCCTTAGGAACGATATTATGAATTTTAAGCAACTTGATCATGAACATGTTTCACAATCTTGGGAGAGGATGAAATTGATGATAAGAAATTGCCCTACTCATGGTTTGAATTTGTGGATGATTGGACAAAAAAATTATGACGGATTGAATTTCGCTTCTAGAAATCTTTTAGATTCGGCCGTGGGAGGTACTTTTATGGAAATCAATTTAGGAGAAGCTACTAAACTCCTAGATAATATTATTGTTAATTATTCTCAATGGCATACCGAAAGATCTTCCACTAGTAAAAAAGTGCATGCAATTGAAGAGATTAATGTTTTTAGTGGAAAGATGGATGAGCTTATGAAATTATTTGCTATCAAGAGTGCTCCTATTGATCCTAATGATATGGCTTTGTCTACTTTGATTGAGAATAATAATGAATCTATGGATGTGAATTTTGTTGGTAGGAACAATTTTGGTAATAACGCGTATAGAGGTAATTTTAATCCTAGACTGTTCCCTAGTAATTCCTCTAATAATTATGGTAATTCCTACAACAATTCTTATGGAAATTATAATAAGATGACCTCTGATTTTGAGAATGGTGTTAAAGAACTTATGAGTTCGCAAAAGGATTGCAATGCTTTGATTGAAGAAAAATTGCTTAAGATTGATGATTTGGCTAGGAACATGGATAGAATTTCTCTTGATGTTGATTCTTTGAAACTTAGATCTATTCCACCCAAGCATGATATCAATGAGTCTCTCAAAGCTATGAGATTTCCATTTATGAGTGCAAAGAAAGAACTGCTAAGATGCGCGCTAAGCGAGATTGGATTGCAAAAACGTGTTCTTCTAGTTTCCGTGGAAATAATGATGAAGATCTTAAAGTGATTGATGTGACTCCTATTGAATCTTTGTTTTCCAATATAAATCTTGATAAATATGGGACTAGAGATGAGTTAACTTTAGTTAAAAGGCGTCCCAATGATTCGGAGTTTTTAGATCTTGATGCAAAAATTGATGGAAGTGGGATTGGAGAGGTCAAAACTTTAAGTAGCAATGAATCCACTATTTTGGATTTCAAGGAATTTAATTATGATAATTGTTCTTTAATAGATTTTATTTCCTTGTTTGCAATCCATGTTAAATTCTCCTCATGCTTATAATCAAAGCAAAGCTTTTACTAAACATATCGTTGATGCTATGATGCAATCTTTTGAAGAAAAGCTTGAATTGGATGCAAATCAAATTCTTGTAGCAAGAGAACCCATCGAATAAGTGTAGGTTTAGCATCTTTATTTTCCATAAGATATTTAATAGCAGCATGGTCGGTGTGAACAATTACTTTTGAATCAACAATGTAAGATCTAAATTTATCACAAGCAAACACCACTGCTAGAAATTCTTTTTCAGTAGTAGCATAATTCCGTTGTGCACAGTCTAGAGTTTTACTAGCATAATAAATTACATTCAATTTCTTATCAACTCTTTGTCCTAGAACAGCACCAACAGCATAATCACTAGCATCACACATAATTTCAAAAGGCAAGTTCCAATCAGGTGGTTGAACAATAGGTGCAGAAATTAAGGCTTTCTTGAGTGTTTCAAAGGCTTCAAAACAATCATCATAAAAAACAAAAGGGACATCCTTTTGCAAAAGGTTTGTGAGAGGCCTAGAAATTTTAGAGAAGTCATTGATAAATCTCCTATAGAAACCAGCATGACCTAGGAAACTATGAATACCTTTAATGTCTTTAGAACATAGCATTTTCTCAATTGCATCAACCTTAGCTTTGTCCACTTCAATACCCTTTTCAGAAATCTTATGACCCAAGACAATACCTTCATTAACCATAAAGTGGCACTTCTCCCAATTCAAGACAAGATGTGTTTGTTCACATCTCTGCAAAACTCGATCAAGATTGCTTAAACAATCATCGAAAGACTTCCCATAAACAGAGAAGTCATCCATGAAAACTTCAACAATCTTTTCATACAAGTCAGAGAATATAGCAGTCATACATCTTTGAAAGGTAGTAGGTGCATTGCATAAACCAAAAGGCATACGTCTATAATCATACGTTCCAAAGGGACAAGTAAAAGTGTTTTTTTTCTTGATCAGGTTGAGAAACAGGTATTTCTGAAAAGCCAAAGTATCCATCAAGGAAGCAAAAGTGTGTGTGCTTAGATAATCTTTCCAACATTTGATTAATAAAAGGCAGAGGGTAATGATCTTTTCTAGTTGCTTTATTTAATTTTCTAAAAATCAATTACCATTCTATAGCCTGTAACAATTCTTTGTGGAATAAGTTCACTCTTATCATTAAGAACAACAGTAATACCTCCCTTCTTAGGAACACAATGAACATGACTTACCCATCTACTATCAGCTATAGGATAGATTATACCTGCTTCCGGAAGTTTTAATATTTCTGTTCTTACCACCTCTCTCTTCTTCGGATTTAACCGACGTTGGTGATCAACAACGGGTTTAGCATCAGGTTACATATTAATCTTATGCTGACATAGAGTGGGACTAATGCCCTTTAAATCATCAAGAGTATACCCAATGGCAGCTCGGTGCTTCCTTAGAACTTTCAATAATCTTTCTTCTTCATGTTCTGAAAGGTTAGCACTAATAATAACATGATATATCTTCTTTTCATCAAGATAAGCATATTTCAAAGTGTCTGGCAATTGTTTTAATTCAAACACAGGATCACCTTTAGGTGGAGGAGGACCTCCTAGAGTTTCAATAGGCAAATTGTGTTTAAGCAGAGGACGTTGTTCAAAGAAAATATCAAATATCATCTATTTCATTTCTTTCAAGCATGTGTAAATCATTTTTATGGTCTAGCAAATATTGTTCTAAAGGATCAGCAGGAGGCACAGAAATAGAAGCAAGACTAATTATTTCATCCTTACTAGGCAATTCTTTTTCATGAAGCTTTCTACTAAACTTGGAGAAATTAAATTCATGAGACTCATCACCAAAACTAACACCGACAGTTTGTTTCTCACAATCTGTCTTAGCATTAACGGTGTTCAAGAAAAGTCTACCAAAGATAATGGGACAAAAGTCATCTTGTGGGGAACCAAGAACAAGAAAATCAGTAGGGTATTTTATTTCCCCACACAAGACTTCAACATCCCTAACAATCCCAATTGGTGATATAGTATCTCTATTAGCAAGTTTAATAGTAACATCTATGTCTTCTCTCTCTGCAGGTGCTATGTCATTCATAATTTCTTGGTATAAGGAGTAGGGAATAGCACTCACGCTAGCACCTATGTCACATAAACCATGATAACAGTGATCCCCTATTTTACCTGAGACAACGGGCATGCCAACAATAGGTCTGTGTTTATCCTTTTTATCAGGTTTGGTAATTCTAGCAGCTTGTTCACAGAAGTAAATAACATGCCCATCTACGTTTTCTTCCAGGAGATCCTTAATCATAGCAATACTAGGTTCTACTTTAATTAGTTCATCTAGTTTAGGTGTTCTAATATAACTTTTGTTAACCACAGTTGAAACTTTAGCATGTTCCTTTATCCTAACAGGGAAAGGTGGTTTCTCAATATAAGCAGTAGGAACAACTGGATCAACATTATAAAGTATAGTTTCTTCTTTAGCTAGTACCGGTTCTTTTCTACTTTAATAGGTGGGTGATATTTAAACCACTTCTCTTTAGGGAGATCAACATGAGTAGCAAATGATTCACAAAAAGAGGTTATTATCTCACAGTCAAGTCCATATTTAGTGCTAAACTTTTGAAAAGCATCGGTATTCATAAAAGATTTAACATAATCATACTTAAGTTTAATACCTGACTCTTTACCTTTGTCGAGTTCCCAATCTTCAGAGTTGCGTTTACTTCTTTCCAAAAGATCCCACCGGAATTCAATAGTCTTCTGCATAAAAGAACCAATACAAGAAGTATCAAGCATGGATTGATCATCACGAGAAAGCCGAGCATAAAGATTCTGAATAATAAATTCTCTTGAGAGCTCATGATTGGGGCATGAATATAACATTGACTTAAGCCTCCCCCAAGCTAGAGCGATACTTTCTCCTTCACGAGGCCAAAAATTATATATGTAATTCCGATCACGATGAACTAGATGCATAGGATAATTTTTTTGGTGGAACTCCAATTTCAATCGATTCCAATTCCAGGATCCAGTATCATCGCATAGCCTATACCATGCCAATGCTTTTCCCTTCAAAGATAAAGGGAAAACCTTTTTCATAACTTCATCTCCGGGTAACTGCAAGCTTAAACAATCCACAAATTTCTTCCACATATATCAAGTGCATATGAGGATGTTCGGTTCCGTCTCCTGCATATGGATTAGCTAGTAGTTGTTCTATCATACCCGGACGAATTTCATATTCAATATTCTCAGTAGGTGCAGTAGGTTGAGGGGTAGCTAATTGTGGTTCCGTACAAGGTGAAGATACCCCGAACAAACCCCTCAAAGGATTGTTTTCCATAGTAACAGCTGATAGTAAATTTTAGCACACTATATAAATCTTTCCTTACAAAATTCCACTTACCAAAGGCGCTTCACTCCCCAGCAACGGCGCCAGAAAATAGCCATGATGACCCACAAGTATAGGGGATCAATTGTAGCTCTTTTCGATATGTAAGAGTGTCGAACCCAACGAGGAGCAGAAGGACATGACAAGTGGTTTTCAGCAAGGTAATGTCTGCAAGTGCTAAAATTGTAAGTTGTAGAGTAGTTCTATAGCAATATAATTCGTAACGAGCAAGTAATGATAGTAGTAACAAAAGTGCAGCAAGGTAGCCCAATCCTTTTGAGGGAAAGGACAGGCCAAAACGGTCTCTGATGATAAGCAAAGCGTTCTTGAGGGTACACAGGAATTTCACCTAGTCACTTTCACCATGTTGGTTCGATTTGTGTTCGCTACTTTGATAATTTGATATGTGGGTGGACTGGTGCTTAGGTGTTGTTCTTACTTGAACAAACCTCTACTTATGATTAACCCTCCCGCAAGCATCCGCAACTACGATAAAAGTATTAAGAATAAATTCTAACCATAGCATTAAACTTTTGGATCCAATCGGTCCCTTACGGAATAGCGCATAAACTGGGGTTTAAACTTCTGTCACTCTCGCAACCCATCATCTAATTGTTTCTCCACAATGCATTCCCATAGGCCCAAATATGGTGAAGTGTCATGTAGTCGACATTCACATGACACCACTAAGGGTATCACAACATACATACTATCAAACACATATCAAGTTCACATGATTACTTGCAACATGATTTCTCCCGTGACCTCAAGAACAAAAGTAACTACTCACGAATAATAATCATGCTCAAGATCAGAGGGGTATTAAATAGCATAATGGATCTGAACATATAATCTTCCACCGAATAAACCATATAGTAATCAACTACAAGATTGAATATTTTTCTCGGTAACTAACTACACTACTAGTCACCCACAAGCACCAATCTATAGTTCCGGTAACAAGATTGAATACAAGAGATGAACTAGGGTTTGAGATGAGATTGTGTTATTGAAGATGTTGATGGATATTGCCCTCCCCAAGATGGGAGAGTTGTTGGTGATGACAATGACGATGATTTTCCCCTCCGGGAAGGAAGTTCCCCCGGCAGAATCGCTCCGCCGGTGGGTAAAAGTGCTCCTGCCCAAGTTCTGCCTCGAGACGGCGGCGCTCTGTCCCGAAAGTCCTCTCCTTATTTTTCTAGGTCAAAAATGACCTATATACCATGAGATGGGCACCGGAGGTGGGCCAGGGTGAGCACAACCCACCAGGGCGCGCCTGGGCTCCCTGGCGTGCCCAGGTGGGTTGTGCCTTCCTGGTGGGCCCCCTCTGGTAGTTATTGGCTCCAATATTAATCATATATTTCATAAAAATTCTCCGTGAAGTTTCAGCTTGTTTGGAGTTGTGCAGAATAGGTAGCCTGACGTAGCTTTTTCAGGTCCAGATTTCCAGCTGCCGGAATACTCCCTCTTTGTGTGTACCTTGCATATTATGAGAGAAAAGGCATTAGAATTACTCCAAAAAGCATTATTATGCATAAAACATCATAAATAACAGTAAAAAAACATGATGCAAAATGGACGTATCACTTAGATAGTCTTTCTAGCATTTGATTAATAAAAGGCAGAGAGTAATGATCTTTACTAGTTGCATTGTTTAATTCTCTAAAATCAATTACCTTTCTATAGCCTGTAACAATTCTTTGTGGAATAAGTTCATTCTTATCATTAGGAACAACGGTAATACCTCCTTTCTTAGGGACACAGTGAACATGACTTACCCATCTACTATCAGCTATAGGATAGATTATACCTGCTTCCAGAAGTTTTAATATTTCCATTCTTACCACTTCCTTCATCTTCGGATTGAACCGACGTTGGTGGTCAACAACGGGTTTAGCATCAGATTCCATGTTAATCTTCTGCTGACATAGAGTGGGACTAATGCCCTTTAAATCAACAAGAGTATATACAATATCAGCTCGGTGCTTCCTTAGAACTTTTAGTAATCTTTCTTCTTCATGTTCTGAAAGGTTAGCACTAATAATAACAGGATATATCTTCTTCTCATCAAAATAAGCATATTTCAAAGTGTCTGGCAATTGTTTCAATTCAAACACATGATCACCTTTAGCTGGAGGAGGACCTCCTAGAGTTTCAATAGGCAAATTGTCTTTAAGGAGAGGACGTTGTTCAAAGAAAATCTTATCTATTTCATTTCCTTCAGGCATATGTAAATCATTTTCATGATCTAGCAGATATTGTTCTAGAGGATCGGTAGGAGGCACAACAATAGAAGCAAGACCAATTATTTCATCCTTACTAGGCAATTCTTTTTATGAGGTTTTCTACTAAACTTGGAAAATTTAAACTCATGAGACTCATCACCAAAGCTGACACCGATAGTTTGTTTGTCACAATCTACTTTAGCATTAACGGTGTTCAAGAAAGGTCTACCAAAGATAATGGGACAAAATAATCTTGTAGGGAACCAAGAACAAGAAAATCAATAGGATATTTTATTTTCCCACACAAGACTTCAACATCTCTAACAATCCCAAGTGGTGTGATGATGTCTCTATCAGCAGGTTTAATAGTAGCATCTATTTCTTCTATTTTAGCGGGTGCTATGTCATTCATAATCTCTTGATATAAGGTTAAGGGAATAGCACTCACGCTAGCACCTATGTCACATAAACCATGATAACAGTTGAAAGTGCAAGTGGCACTTATACTATATTTTGGTGTGATGACAATGTGGTTAGTTGAACTAATATCGGTTACTAAATTTTATCTTAGGATATTGGTTGCAAGTGCTCCGTGATGGAGATGTGAGACCCCCCAATTCAAAAAGGTCAAAGGCGTGGTCTTCTGGCGCTTCAAAGGTTTAGTTTTTGGTTTGCTTCGAGTCGTAGGAAAGACCGCACTATTAAGAGGGGTTTATGTGGATGAAAGTTGTGTGGGAATGCCATTGCCGAACCATATACACTTAGCCTACCCACTCCTACCACCTAAAATCCTAGTGTGTGTGCTTGTGGTACTCAGAAAGTTTGTGACAAAAAGTTACTGGGTACCCCGTGCGCACGGGGTCTTTGGACCCCCGTGCACACGGGGTACTGCGTAACTCTCTGAGTACCCTGTGCGCACGGGGTCTTTTGACCCCCGTGCTCACGGAGTACTGTGTAAACTCTCTGAGTACCCCATGTGCACGGGGTCGTTTGACCCCCGTGCGCACGGGGTGGTGTGAAACTCTCTGAGTACCCCGTGCGCATGGGGCTGACTTAGCCTGTGCGCATGGGGTCCAATGGGCAGATTTCCCCACTCGACCAAGAACACTATATAAAGCCCTTTCTTCCACCTCCAATCTCTAACCCTAATGTCTTGTTGAGCTCCACCATTGCTACACCTCATTTTGCTCAATACTCTCAATCCCTCCACCCAAACTTGTTGAAGCTTTGGGGATTGGGAGAGCAAGACCCGATCTACATCTTAACCAAACCAAATCGCGTTCCCCGCAACATTTTTCCCCATTGACTTGTTACTCTTGGAGCTTGGGCTCCTAGGCGGTTAGAGGTTCCTCCGGAAGCTTCCTTGCTTGTGGTGTGCTCCGGAGAAGTTTGTAAAGGTGTGGTGGTCGCCTTCAAGACCAACCCCGAGTGATTCGAGGCTCATCCGTTGGGGTGACTCGAAGGAGATTATGGTGAGCCTTAGGTGGCGTTCCGCAAGCTTTGGCTCCGGCAGCGCTCCAAACGGAGAGTAGCTCTTCCCCAAGGAAGAGTGAACTTCGGGATAAAATCCGCGTCCTCGTCTCACTTGTGGTTAATCCTTTCCCGCACCTTACTTTGCTTTCTATTCTTGTTGACTTGCTACTTAGTTTGTTGCCTAGCATATTTAACTTGGAGCTTGCCTGTCATATAGGTTGCATTCACCTAGTTGCATATCTAGTGAACCCTATTTATCCGCTAAGCCTTAAAATTGACAAGAAAGATTAAAATTTGTAGTCTCCTATTCAGCCCCCCTCTAGTCGACCGTATCGATCCTTTCAATTGGTATCAGAGCCTCGTGCTCTACTATAAGGTTTTACAACCTTAGAGAATATGGTTGATCTAGGGAATGAGGGAGGTGGCGCACCCGTTGCGGGGGATGGTCAAAACCTACCCCCCGTCGCGCTCGAGGCACTTGGTGCCCCGGCCGTTGCTCCCGCCGCTCCTACTAGCCCGGGTGCCCCCTTGACCGCGGACGATATTCTTTCAATGTTTGCGGACCTCAAAGTCTCTATGTTGAAAAAAGTTCGGTCCTTGGTCTAGGAGGAAATTGATGCTCGCTTGAAGCCATCAACATCCGCATCAAACTCATTTGATCCAAATGCCATTCATGATGCGGATGACTCGAGAGAACCTCTTGCATCTCCGGCTCGTACTCAAGTTCCCAAGTACAATGTCGTGCAACCCTTTTACTCACCTCAACCTTTTCAACATCCTCGCATTAATCCTGTGGGGCCTCCGCCCCCTTCGAAAGCTAATGCATTTGCTAAGTGGGAGCTAGATATGGAGTCTTACATGCGCAGTGCTTCAACTCAACTGTGGTGGATTGTGGTCAATGGATTAAACCCCAAGGACCCAATGAATCTCACTCCAAGGGTTGCTGTTGATGAACAAATCAATGCAACCGCACACAACATGTTGCGCACCGCTGTGATCGAAGACTATAGTGACTCCATTGCTCTTCTTAAAACCGCAAAGGAAATTTCGGATTGTCTTGAGGAGGCTCTTGAAGGAGATGAAGCAATTCGAAGATCTCGATTAGCTTTGCTCAAGCAAGAAGTCAATCACTTTATGAGGAATGAGGGTGAGTCTGCAGAAGAGGTTTACCGAAGGTTGAAGTCCCTTGTGCTCAACTTGAGAACCTTTGGGTGCACTTGGGCAAATGATGACTTCATCAAGGACAAGTTCATAGATGCTATGGTTATCATGGAACATACCATGGTCATGATGATACATCAATGTCCGGATTATCAACAGTTGACCGTGGCTCAAGTTGTTTCCTCTTTCTCAACTCATGTTCTTTTGGAAACCAAGTCCAAGAAGACCTTTGCAACAGCTCAAGCAACCAAGAACACCAACCTTGCTTTGAAGGCCAAGAAAGTGATAAGCCAACCCTCAAGGGATGAAGAAGTGAGTGAAGATATAGGTGAGGAGGATATTGACACCTCGTGCCCGGTAAATGATTTTGCGGAAGACTTGGCCCTCTTAGTCAAGAAGTACTCCGGGACCATGGCAAACAAAGGGAAGAATCTTCAAGGAAGATCTTTTGGATGAAGGAAATGGTACAATTGTGATAGCCCAAGACACTTTGTACATGATTTTCCATATGAGAGACGTGAAGACAAGTCCGAGAAGCTTGTGCTCAAGAAGAAGAAGTTCACCAAGTTTGCAAAGAGGAAGGATGACAAGGCTCTTGTTGATGAGAATACATGTCCGGATATGAAGATGACGGTGATGATGATCAAGTGGGCACGGCCGCCATTGCCATGCATGCCACTACCTTCTCCTCCACCACCGGCCTCTTCGATTCTCCAAACGAGGACAAGCCTTTCACTCATCGGTGCCTCATGGCCAAAGAGGTAAAACAAAGACCAAATCTAAGAAACCCGACATCTACACTCCCAATGTCTCATTTGAGATAGTGGAGGATGAGTGTGATGAGGGCGTGGATAATGATGAGGAGTCCTTAATGACTTTCATGAAAAACCTTCATGGTGAAGCTCGTGCTCGTTTTGGCGATCTCCTTAAGTCACTTACCGAACGCGATGACTTTATTGAGAACGTTGAAAACCTCCTTATAGAGGAAAAAGAGAGAGTTGATCTCCTCGAGCACGAACTTAATGAAGAGAGTGTCATGAGAGCATCACTTGAGGAAGCCTTGTCGGCTCATCAATTGACTTTGTTAAAACCAATGATGCTTTGCAACTTGCTCTTGAGAACAAAGATGCTCTTAACATTAGAGTTGAAAAGCTTCTAGTTGATCACACGAGACTTGTTGAGGAACATGAGTTCCTTGTGACTAGTTCCAAGGTTGTCAAAGGTGACCTCATTGCCCTCACCGAGTCTTATGCTCAACTAAAAGCTACAACCATTAAGGCTCTCACTTTCGTACCTCATATAGATTTAAATGATGATGCTTGTACGGCTAACTTTGTTCATGATTGCATCTCCCTCCAAGAGGAGAATATGAAGTTGAAGGCCCAAATTGAGAAAGGGCTTGTATCATGCATCCAAGGGGAGAAAAACCTAAACGACCTCTTGAGCAACCAAAAGGAGTGTGTTTCCAAGGAGGGAGTTGGGTTTGATCCCGCATCTAAGAATGGTAAGAAGAAGAAGAAGAAGAAGAAGAAGAACAAGAAGAAGATCGGTCCGACTCCTTCCCCTCCCCAAACGGTAGTGTTTGTGCAAGAAGGGCACAAGGAGAAGGAGAAGGAAAGGAGGGTGTTGGGAGTGGCAAGGTCATTAGGTACAAGGCCATTCCCAAGAATTTTGCCGGCAAGAACAATCCATCTTATGTCCTCATGAGAGGAGATGATGGCTATACCTTTGCAAAATTTGTTGGCACTAACTATGATGATTATGCTTGGACTATTTGGGTCCCCAAGACCCTTGTTGCTAACTCGCTAGGACCCATTGCAAAATGGGTACCTATAACCAAAGCTTGATTCTTGTAGGACTATGTCTCCGGTGGAAAACAATGGGTGATCGATAGTGGATGCATCAATCATATGAACGGAGAAAGGGAGATGCTTGTGGAGTTCGTTGATTCACTCAAGGCCTCTTCGAACATCTCTTTTGGTGACAATAGAAAGGGCAAGGTATTGGGTTTGGGCAAGGTGGTAATCTCTAATGATTAATCACTTACATATGTCATGCTTGTCCAATCCCTTCACTACAATTTACTTTCAACTATTCAATTGGCTCGTGCCGGTTATGATTCACATTTCAGTGAATTCCATGTGACCGTATTTAAGAGAAGCAATCTCAAAGTGGTCTTTGTTGGGCATGTTGAAGACAACCTTTACGTGGTTGATTCCTCAAAAGAGAAAACTCATCTTGCAACATGCCTAATGGCCAAGGCCGATGTGGGGTGGCTATGGCACCGTAGGCTAGCCCATGTGGGTATGAGAAATTTACAAGCTCTCTTAAAGGGGGAGCACATCCTTGGACTAAACAATGTGTCTTTTGCCAAAGATCGTCCTTGTAGTGCTTGCATTGTCGAAAAGCTTCATGAAAAAGCTCATAAAGTGAAGACTATCATCACCACCTTGAGGCCCCTTGAGATTATCCATTTGGATCTTTTTGGGCCTCCAACATATGATAGTTTGGGAGGGAGGAGGTATTGCCTTGTCATTGTTGATGACTTCACAAGATATACTTGGGTGTTCTTTCTCAAGACCAAATATGAAACTCAAGAAACCTTCATCAACTTTGCCAAAGAAGCTCAACGTCAACATGATTGTGAGATCAAGGCAATTTGAAGTGACAATGGCACCGAGTTCAAGAACTATACAATGGATGAATTCTTGAGTGAAGAGGGGATAAAGCACCAATATGCCGCACCATATACTCCCCGACAAAATGGTGTTGCGGAGAGGAAGAATCGGACTCTTATTGAGATGGCTAGGACCATGCTTGATGAGTACAAGTCTCCATACAAGCTTTGGGCCGAAGCCATCAACACCGCATGCCATGCTTCAAACCGGCTTTATCTTCGCAAGCTCAAGAACAAGACCCCTTATGAGCTCCTAATCGGGAGAAAGCCTAATGTCAAATAGTTTCGGGTATTTGGTTGTAACTGTTTCATTTTAAACAAGAAATTCCGATTAGCTAAGTTTGAGTCTAGAACTTATGAGGGCATATTTGTTGGGTATGCATCAAACTCCCATGCTTACCGAGTTCTCAATAAATCCACCGTGTGCATTGAGGAAATGGTAAATGTGGAGTTTGATGAAGATAACGGCTCCCATGTGGAGAAAATTGTTCCTAGTGTTGTAGGTGATGAGGCTCCTTCACAAGCTATAAGGACAATGGGGATAGGCCACATTCTTCCACAAGAAACACCCCAAGTCCAAGTAGAAGGAGTAAGAGCCCCTCTTGTGGAGTCTCCACAAGGTAAGTCATCACTGACACCGCTTGTACAAGATGCTACAGGAGATCCTGAACCTATCCAAGAACAAGATCAAGTCCCTCATATTCCCGAGCAAGATCAAGAGCAAGCTCTTTCAAATGATGAAGAACCAATTATTGAGCCTCAAGATCAAGCTCAAGTTCGTGATCAAGATCAACCCCAACCACAAGTGTCTTCATCTTCGTCACTTCCAAATGACAAAGAACCTGTGGTTGCAAAGAGAAGGGTGTCTCCGAGGCTAAAACAATCTCCAGGGCAAGCTTCTTCATCAAGTCCAAAACCAAGTGAAGAAGAGCTTGACATCAAAGAGCAAAAAGTGGCCGCCAAGCTAAAGCATCTTCAACATCTGACCGAGAACATCTATGGAAGCATAAAAAAGGGGGTAACTACTCGTAGACGTTTGGCAAACTTTTGTGAGCATCACTCGTATGTCTCTTGTGTTGAGCTCCTTAAGGTGGAAGATGCACTGGACGATCCGGATTGGATAGATGCCATGCATGAAGAACTCAACAACTTCACCCGCAATAAAGTGTGGACCTGATACGTCTCCAACGTATCTATAATTTATGAAGTATTCATGCTGTTATTTTATCATTCTTCGATGTTTTACAATCATTTTATAGCAACTTTATATCATTTTTTGGGACTAACCTATTGACCCAGTACCTAGTGCCAGTTGTTGTTTTTTGCTTGTTTTTTACATCGCAGGAAATCAATATCAAACAAAGTCCAAACACCACGAAACTTTTTGGAGATTTTTGATGGACCAGAACACCCTAGATGGGCAGAGCAACACCTGGGGGAGTGCCCCGAGGGGGGCACAACCCACCAGGGCACGCTTGGGGGCCCAGGCACGCCTAGGTGGGTTGTGCCCACCTTGGTGGCCTCCCGCACCCCCTCTTTACCCTATAAATTCACAAATATTCTGAAACCCTTCGGGGTTACCCTAGATCAGAAGTTCCGCCGCCGCAATGCTCTGTATCCACGAGGAACCAATCTAGACCCTTTCCGACATCCTGCCAGAGGGGGAGATCATCACCGGTGGCCATCTTCATCATCCCAGCGGCCACCACGATGAGGAGGGAGTCGTCCACCCTCGGGGTTGACGGTTTGTACCAGTAGCTATGTGTTTAATCTCTCTCTCTCTCTCTCTCGTGATCTATATCATGGGCTTTGTTAACATAGATGGATCATATGATGTTTCTCCCCTCTATACTCTTGTTGTGATGAATTGAATCTTTACCCTTTGAAGTTTTGTCTTGTCGGATTGAATATTCTGATATGAGAACACATGATGCATGTCTTGCGGTATGAATACTTGAGGTGACAATGGGGTATCATATTTATTTAATTGATGTATGTTATGGCACTCAACTTGCGGATTCCCGAGGTGACATTGGGGTAATCTATGCATAGGGGTTGATGCACATTTTTATTATCTTTTCTTCGATAGAAACTTTGGGGTCTCTTTGTAGTTCTTTGTGTGGATTGAATATTACGATCATGAAGTTGTTTGATGCATATCATAGAATCAACTCACGGATACTCGTGGTGACATTGGAGTATGTAGGTGACATTAGAGTTGGTTGATGTGTGTCATATGGTGTTATTTTAGTACGAATTCTTGATTAGATCCATTGGAAAGAATAGCTTGCGTTATTTTAGTACGAACTCTAGGATAGATTGATCGGAAAGAATAGCTTTGAGGTGGTTTCGTACCCTACAAACAATTTCTATCTTTTGTTCTCCGCTAATAGGAATTCGGGAGTGATTCTTTATTGCACTTTGAGGGATAATCATATGATCCAACTATGTTAGCATTGTTGAGAGATTGCACTAGCGAAAGTACGGACCCTAGGCCTCATTTTCCAGCATTGCAATACCGTTTTTGTGCCCGTTTACTACTTGCTACCTTGCTGTTTTTATTTATTCAGATTATAAAAATATATTTCTACCATCAATATTACACTTTTATCACCATCTCTTCGCCCAACTAGTGCACCTATACAATTTGCCATTGTGTTGGGTGTGTTGGGGACACAAGAGATTTCTTGTATTTGGTTGTAGGGTCGTTTGAGAGAGACCATCTTCATCCTACACCTCTCACAGATTGATAAACCTTAGGTCATCCACTTGAGGGAAAATTGCTATTGTCCTACAAAACTCTGCGCTTGGAGGCCCAACACGTGTCTACAAGAATAAAGTTGCGTAGTAGACATCAAGCTCTTTTCTGGCGCCGTTGCCGGGGAGGTGAGTGCATGAAGGTATATCTTTAGATATTTGCATTCGAATCTTTTAGTTTCTTATTTTATCACTAGTTTGGTTTATAAAAGAAAACTACATAAAAATGGAATTGAGGTTGCATTATATTATTGATCATCTTTATAATATCTTTCTTGAAAATGATGGATCGGAAAATTGTGCTCAATTGATAGAAGAAGAATCCAATAGAATGTTTGGTATAAATGATGAGCATGATTGCAATATTGCTAGTATTAATTATTTGAATATGCATGATGATAGTGATATGCAAAGCCATAAGGTTTGTGATGCTATGTTTGATGAAGATGATATTTTTAGTCCCCCATGTTTTGATGAGAAAATTTATTATGATGATTGCATGCCTCCTATTTATGATGATTATGTTGATGAAAGTGGATTTGGAGAGGTCATGACTTCATTTAGTGACGGATCCACTGTTTTGGAAGAAGTTGCAATTGATTATGACAATAAAGTTGCTATCTATGATGATTATATGGTGATGACATGAATGCTATAAAGAATAATGATAACCATGAAACTTGTCATCATGATTTTAATTTTCACTCTCATGATAGTTATTTTGTTGAGTTTGCTCCCACTACTGTTGATGAGAAGAAATTTGCTTATGTGGAGAGTAATAAGTTTTCTATGCTTTTCTGTCATGAAAAGAATGCTTGATGTGATGGTTATATTGTTGAATTTCTTCATGATGCTAATGAAAATTATTATGAGGAAGGAACTTATGCTTGTAGGAATTGCAATAATATCAAGTTTCCTCTCTATGTGTTGGAAGTTTTGAAGTTATGGTTGTTTTGCCTTCCTATGCTAGTTGATTCTTGTTCCATAAGTTGTTTGCTCACAAAATCCCTATGCATAGGAAGTGGGTTAGACTTAAATGTGCTTGACATGTGCTTCATGATGCTCTCTTTATGTTTCAATTCTTATCTTTTATGCGAGCATCATTGAAATCATCATGCCTAGCTAAAAGGCATTAAAGAAAAGCGCTTGTTGGGAGACAACCCAACACTTTTACCTACTGTTTTTGTGTGTTCACATGATTATGCTACTGTATTAATCATGTTTTATTGCTTTTTTCAATAAAGTGCCAAGTATAGCCTTTGGGATCATGTTGGGTGATAGTTAATTTGATCTTGCTGAAAAACAGAAACTTTTGCGCTCACGAAAATAATTCTCATTTTTAACAGAAGAGTGATTTTGAGTTGATTTTTTTGCAGAAGATTATTATACAAATTTCTCACGTGGTCCTAATTTATCAGAATTTTTGGAGTATCAGAAGTATGGTCGGAGTACAGATTACTACACACTGTTCTGTTTTTGACAGATTCTGTTTTCAATGCATAGTTTGCTTGTTCTGTGGCTTATATTGCTCAATATAAATTGTGGAAATGATATGCTACAGTAGGAATTGTGTAGAAACATATATGAATCTTGTCTTTGACAGTACCAAAAGTGAAATGGTTTGCTCTTTATCATACTAACCTATCTCACAAAGTTCTATTAAGTTTTGTGTGATTGAAGTTTTCAAGTTTTGGGTGAGATGTCGATATGAGGAGAATAAGGAGTGACAAGAACCTAATCTTGGGGATTCCCAAGGCACCCCAAGGTAAAATTCAAGGAAGATCCAAGCAACTAAGCTTGGGGATGCCCTGGAAGGCATCCCCTCTTTCGTCTCCAACATTATCGGTAACCTCACTTGGAGCTATGTTTTCATTCGTCAAATGATATGTGTTTTGCTTGGAGCGTCAATTTTTTTGTTAGGATTTGCTTTCTGTTATTTATATAATGTTTTGCATCTTTCTTCTCACTAAAAATACCAAGGATAGCCTTTACCATGCTTATTTTACAAGTATACATGTTGTTGTTTGAAAACAGAAAGTTTACCACTGTTGCAAAAATTCCCTAGAAAAGTCAGAATGTGATAAAATGTTGAAACTTTTTGCACAGTAAGCTCTGATAAATTTTCTATAGTGTTTTAAATTTTCATAGTTTTTGGAGTTAGGGAAGTATTGATACTCTTGCATTCTATACAAATTGTACTGTTTAGGCAGATTGCTGTTATGGTTGCATTGTTTGCATATGTTTGCTTGTTTAATGATTCTATTTGAGGATATGAGTATTAAATATGCAAAGACATTTAGTATGAAATGTTGAATAATATTTTTTGTGATTTGCTATAGTAGAGTATGATAAGGTTTTTGCATTGGTTTATACTAACTTATCTCATGAGTTCTTGTTGAGTTTTGTGTGGACGAAGTTTTTGAGATTTAGGAAAACCGTGATATGAGAGGAATTAAGGAGACACAAAAGCTCAAGCTTGGGGATGCCCAAGGCACCCCAAGATAATATTTTAAGAAGTCTCAAGCATCTAAGCTTGGGGATGCCCCGGTAGGCATCCCACCTTTCTTCTTCAGCAATTATCGGTTAGTATCGGTTGGGCCTAAGTTTGTGCTTCTTCACATGAGTTGTGCTATTTTTGGAATGTCATTTTATTTTGTTTTGCTTGTTGTTTTAATAAAATACTTATATCTGAAAGTTTTTTTAATAAAATAGAATCCTCAAATAGTTGCCAGGGAGGCTATAAGCGGCATTCACATCCCGTCAACGAAGCTTTTTTTTTATGGAATTACTCTTGTGTTTGACTTACATCCTATGAGTAAATTGTTGAATAAATTGAACGTCATGAGGTTGAAATCATATCATGCCTAGTGGTAGCTTCACATTGGGTTTATAAAGTGAAATCTTTTGAGGCTTGACAATCACAATATTGGTCATACAAGCAATTCACGAATAATTAGTATAAGGAAGAGAACTTTCACATGCAAATACACTATCATGGAAATCTTTTGTGATTGTGAGCCCCCATCAAAATATTATATTGCCAAAATTGTTGACGTTGGACAAGGAAGACAACGTAATGGTTTATGTTTGTTCATATTCACATAGAAGTTATATTGTCATAGATTCTTCAACATGTGGTGCTTGCCCCCCATCTTTGCTAGCCAAAAATTCCGCACCAAGTAGAGATACTACTTATGCATCCAAAAACCCTTAAACCCAAATCTTATTTTCAAGAGTCCACCATACCTACCTAAGGATTGAGTAAGATCCTTCAAGTAAGTTGTCATCGATGCAATAAAGGCAATAAAAATTTCTTCTAAAAGTGTTAGATCATTTAGTGTAAGAGAAAATTGAGCATTGTACGAACTTGGATGGAAAAGAATAAAAGCGACAAACTGCATAATAAAGGTTGCCATCTTAAGGGGCAATACAACGTGACGTTCTTTTGCACTAAGGGATTGAGCATACAAACAAATAAGCGTATGGCAACCTCTGCTTCCCTCTGCGAAGGACCTATCTTTTACTTTTATGCAAGAGTCAAAAAATTTCTCTCTATTCCTTTTTATTTTTCTCTTTTGGCAAGCATCATGTGGTGAGGAAAGATCTAGGCACATATGTCCAGTTGAATATGGGTAGCATGAGTTATTATTGTTGACATCACCCCTGAGGTGAATACGTTGGGAGGCAAAACAATAAGCCCCTATCTTTCTATGTGTCCGGTTGAAACGTTTTGCTCATGTGTACGCAGTGAGTGTTAGCAATCATAGAAGACTATATGATGGTTGAGTATGTGGAGCTCTTACTTAGACTATGTTGAATAAGTTGAATTGCAATTGCTTGGTGACTGAGAACATAGGTTGTTGAGTTTCAAGAGAATTCATTGTTTAAACCTTAACATGTGAATTGGTTGCTACTATAACATGAGAAATTTTATGAGAAAGAATTGTTGTTATGATGCTAGGAAAAGTGATTGAAATTATCGTTGATCAAACTTATGCACTTAGCATTCACACTTCATAAATTATTTCTTTTATCATTTACCTACTCGAGGACAAGTAGGAATTAAGCTTGGGGATGCTGATATGTCTCCAATGTATCCATAATTTATGAAGTATTCATGCTGTTATTTTATCATTCTTGGATGTTTTACAATCATTTTATAGCAACTTTATATCATTTTTTGGGACTAACCTATTGACCCAGTACCCTATGCCAGTTGCTGTTTTTTGCTTTTTTTACATCGTAGGAAATCAATATCAAACGAAGTCCAAACACCGCGAAACTTTTTGGAGATTTTTATGGACCAAAACATCCAAGATGGGCCAGAGCAGCACCTGGGAGGTGCCCCGAGGGGGGCACAACCCACCAGGGCACGCCTAGGGGCCCAGGAACGCCCAGGTGGGTTGTGCCCACCTCGGTGGCCTCCCGCACCCCCTCTTCACCCTATAAATTCACAAATATTCTGAAACCCTTCGGGGTTACCCTAGATCAGAAGTTCCGCCACCGCAAGGCTCTGTATCCATGAGAAACCAATCTAGATCCTTTACGGCACCCTGCCGGAGGGGGAGATCATCACCGGTGGCCATCTTCATCATCTCGGCGGCCACCACGATGAGGAGGGAGTAGTCCACCCTCGGGGTTGAGGGTTTGTACCAGTAGCTATGTGTTTAATCTCTCTCTCTCTCGTGATCTATATCATGGGCTTTGTTAACATAGATGGATCATATGATGTTTCTCCCCTCTATACTCTTGTTGTGATGAATTGAATCTTCACCCGTTGAAGTTTTGTCTAGTCGGATTGAATATTCAGATATGAGAACACATGATGTATGTCTTGCGGTATGAATACTTGAGGTGACAGTGGGGTATCATATTTATTTACTTGATGTATGTTATGGCACTCAACTTGCGGATTCTCGAGGTGACATTGGGGTAATCTATGCATAGGGGTTGATGCATGTTTTTATTATCTTTTCTCTGATAGAAACTTTGGGGTCTCTTTGTAGTTCTTTGTGTGGATTGAATATTACGATCATGAAGTTGTTTGATGCATATCGTAGAATCAACTCATGGATACTCGTGGTGACATTGGAGTATCTAGGTGACATTAGAGTTGGTGGATGTGTGCCATATGGTGTTATTTTAGTACGAACTCTAGGATAGATTGATCAGAAAGAATAGCTTTGAGGTGGTTTCGTACCCTACAAACAATTTCTATCTTTTGTTCTCCGCTGATAGGAATTCGGGAGTGATTCTTTATTGCACTTTGAGGGATAATCATATGATCCAACTATGTTAGCATTGTTGAGAGATTGCACTAGCGAAAGTACGGACCCTAGGCCTCATTTTCAAGCATTGCAATACCGTTTTTGTGCCTGTTTACTACTTGCTACCTTGCTGTTTTTATTTATTCAGATTATAAAAATATATTTCTACCATTAATATTACACTTTTATCACCATCTCTTCGCCGAGCTAGTGCACCTATACAATTTTCCATTGTATTGGGTGTGTTGGGGACACAAGAGATTCCTTGTATTTGGTTGCAAGGTCGTTTGAGAGAGACCATCTTCATCCTACACCTCTCACGGATTGCTAAACCTTAGGTCATCCACTTGAGGGAAAATTGCTATTGTCCTACAAAACTCTGTGCTTGGAGGCCCAACACGTGTCTACAAGAATAAAGTTGCATAGTAGACATCAGGACCCTTGTGGAAAGACCCAAGGAATATCATAATTTCATTGGAACAAAGTGGATTTTCAAGGACAAACAAGATGAACATGGACAAGTAATAAGGAACAAGGCAAGGTTAGTGGCACAAGGTTTCACCCAAGTTGAAGGTTTGGACTTTGGTGAAACTTTCACCCCCGTTGCCCGTCTCGAATCCATTCGCATCTTGCTTGATTATGCCTCTCATCATGATTTCAAATTATATCAAATGGATGTGAAGAGTGCTTTTCTTAATGGTCCTCTTAAGGAGTTGGTGCATGTCAAGCAACCTCCCGGTTTTGAAGACCCCGATCACCCCTCTCACGTTTATGAACTCCATAAGGCACTCTATGGACTCAAACAAGCACCTCGTGCTTGGTATGATCACCTTACGGCATTCCTAAGTGAGAAAGGGTTCCAGATTGGGGTAATAGATTCCACCCTCTTCACGAAGAGGGTAAAAGGAGAGTTGTTTGTCTGCCAAATATATGTTGATGATATTAACTTTGGGTCCACTAACCATGCTATTAACGTTGAGTTTGGGAATATTATGACTAAGGAATTTGCTATGAACATGATGGGAGAGTTGAAGTTCTTCCTTGGTTTTCAAGTGAAGCAATTGAGAGGAGGAACATTCATCAATCAATCTTGTTATATTCAAGACATGCCCAAGAGGTTCAAAATGCAAGATGTCAAGCCAATGAAGACACCCATGCCCACAAATGTTCAACTTCATCTTGATCCCAATGGTAAAGAAGTGGATCAGAAGGTATATCGCTCTATGATCAGTTCCTTGCTTTACCTTTGTGCATCTAGGCCAGATATTATGTTGAGTGTGTGTATGTGTGCAAGATTTCAATCCGCTCCTAAGGACAGCCACTATTTGGCAGTGAAAAGGATCCCTCGATATTTGGTTCATACCCCAAACTTGGGCCTTTGGTATCCCAAAGGATCATCATTTGAGTTAATGGGATACTCGGATTCGGATTCGGCCGGAGACAAGGTTGACCGCAAGTCCACTTCTGGTTCATGTCAATTCCTAGGGAGATCGTTGGTAAGTTGGTCTTCAAAGAAGCAAAATTGTATATCTCTCTCAACGGCCGAAGCCGAGTACATTGCCGCCGGAAGTTGTTGTGCTCAACTATTATGGATGAGGCAAACTTTGATGGATTATGGTGTCAAATGACAAAGTGCCTCTTTGGTGTGACAATGAAAGTGCAATCAAGATCGCCGAGAATCCGGTTCAACATAGCAAGACCAAGCATATTGAGATTCGCCATCATTTCATTAGAGATCATGTGGCCAAGGGAAACATTGAGTTACTCCATGTCAACACCGAGAATCAACTAGCCAACATCTTCACCAAGCCACTTGAAGAAGCCAGATTCCGCGAGTTAAGGCATGAGCTAAATATCGTGGATATAAGTAACTTGTGATGAAATCCTTTCTCATACACACATACTCTTGTATTATCTTGCTTAGATGTAGGCACGTGTCTAGGGGGAGCTAGCTCAACTCATGAGCTACCTTATCCTAGAAGTGCATAAATCAAACAAAATCTTTCACATTAGCCACCTTAGGTGGTACTTGTGCTTCAAAGATGAGTATTGGTCTTGGGCCCAAGGTTCATATCTTCGCGGTGCCATACCAAATAAACTCAAACATGGTGGCTTCAGCCACCGCCCTCTCTTGAGGGTTGTGTCCGTGTTTGCTTCGTGTGTGTGGTGTGTTGGCTTTCTTGTCTTTTCTCCCTAGTTTTTTTGTTTGTGTTTCTCGTTTCTCTTCTGGTACAAGTGCTCCACATATACCCTTCTCGTAGTGATAGGACTTCTCTTGCGGCGTATTCAGAAATATAGACCGAGTGCTTTGCGAAGAAGGGGTAAGAGTTTACACTCACACTGCTACAAGATATTGCTAACGCGACACTACAATCTAAGACCCTTCGAGAAACTGTGTGCGATGCAATGATCGCAAACGGCGTTGTAGGAAAACCGTCAGAAATGTATAAAACGTTTGCGATGACGGATGGATCAAACACGGTTCAGGTTTTAGTTGCATGTGCGATGAAGGGCATACGGTTGATCTGTACGAACTGTTTGCGATGAGACAGAACAACAAAAATGGGCAGCCAGATCAAGGTGTGTGCGATATACGGCATACAGTTCACTCCGATGAACCGTTTGCGATGAGTGAGGTGAACACAAACGATTCGGCGTAACAAGATGTGTGTGATACCCGGCAAACAGGTCAGTAATCAGAATTGTGTGCGATCATTATAGACAGCCCATAAGGTCTTTTTTGTGAATTGTGTGCTCGTCAGGGCACACAGTTCAACAAACCAACCTGTTGGCGATAATGTAGAAGATCTCTGTCGAATACATATTACTAATCGTCTGCGATGAGATTGACAGGATAAACAGAGATATATACAGTCTACTTAATTTAGTCCTTCTTCTTGTTGTTGTTCTTGTTGGATGGCCCTGCGACATCGTCTTGGCGAGGACGCTTCTTGCCGCTGACCATTGGCTTTTTATCGCCGCCGCCGTCATCATCGTCGTTGATGTCGTCGTCGTCCCCCTCCTTGTTCGACCATTCCTCCTCCTCATCATCGTCGTCCTCTTCTTCATCCTCCGATGGCTCCTCGTCCATCTGGTTGTCGTCTGACGACTCCGGAGGCGGCGCCCTTCCATGAACCGGATATAATCAAGGTCTGGGCTCGACGCCGGACTCATGGAAGACGAGCGAGATGATTCCGATGTTGACCTATCATCGGGTGCCAGACTGCTGGCCGAACTGTCGTCCTCGCTATCGCTCGACATGGCTGCAGAGTGTGTGCCAGTGTGTCGCGCGGCCTGCCGGGGACGATGAAGATGGTGGACACTTAAGCGGGGTATGCAGAGAAGAGGAACTGCCAATTGAAGCGGGGGTTGACGTATTAGCTAACCGTTGATATAATCAACCGTAATTATTTGTACCCAGTCACTCCAAATTCCCGGGGTTGCGCAGGACTCCTATTGACTATTTGGTTGGTTTCCTTTTTCAGGACAAAAACAAGGAACGAGTTTTGGGATTATGCACCGGTACCGGTACGAACGGAGTAGGATAGTTGGCAAGCAATACATTGAGCTCTTCTTATTGATAAAGCCAGTAATAATCAAACTAGAAAGGAAAAGAAAAAACACAAAGAAAAATATCTGCACGAATCTTCACATAATATCAATGGCATATATATAGGACCTAGATGTGTATTACTTAGAGCACATCTAGGTGTGCTTTAGCAATACTGTCAAACAAAACCCCTAATCATCATTGCAAATAGCGCATAGAACATGGCTAATGCGACAACCACAACTACACATGCTAGTTCCTTCTTGTCTCTTGCTTTCATCTGTTGCCTGTGATTGATTCTTTCTTGCTTCATCGTACTGATTATACATTCCAGATCAGCCAGTTTCTTCTTCAGCTTTACGTTATCTTCTGCGAGCTTGGTGATAACACTCCGAGCCCTGCCATGCCATTCTTCATCCAGCTAGTTAACAAAGGCACAAGCCTCACATCCCTGCCAATGTTAAATAGTATTCTGGATGAGCGGTGGCATTAACTGAAGTAAAATGATGAACTTAATTAGCACTAACCTCTAAGGGGCAACTGAGAAACCGCCTGCCAATGTCGAATCCCTCCGTGCATACACGTCGAGCGGGAGTGTGCCCTGATGACCCACAAGTATAGGGGATCTATCGTAGTCCTTTCGATAAGTAAGAGTGTCGAACCCAACGAGGAGCAGAAGGAAATGATAAGCGGTTTTCAGCAAGGTATTCTCTGCAAGCACTGAAATTATAGGCAACAGATAGTTTTGTGATAAGATAATTTGTAACGAGCAACAACTAACAAAAGTAAATAAAGTGCAGCAAGGTGGCCCAATCCTTTTTGTAGCAAAGGACAAGCCTAGACAAACTCTTATATAGAGAAAAGCGCTCCCGAGGACACATGGGAATTATCGTCAAGCTAGTTTTCATCACGTTCATATGATTCGCGTTCGGTACTTTGATAATTTGATATGTGGGTGGACCGGTGCTTGGGTGCTGTCCTTACTTGGACAAGCATCCCACTTATGATTAACTCCTATTGCAAGCATCCGCAACTACAAAAGAAGTATTAAGGTAAACCTAACCATAGCATGAAACATATGGATCCAAATCAGCCCCTTACGAAGCAACGCATAAACTAGGGTTTAAGCTTCTGTCACTCTAGCAACCCATCATCTACTTATTACCTCCCAATGCCTTCCTCTAGGCCCAAATAATGGTGAAGTGTCAGGTAGTCGACGTTCACATAACACCACTAGAGGAGAGACAACATACATCTCATCAAAATATCGAACGAATACCAAATTCACATGACTACTAATAGCAAGACTTCTCCCATATCCTCAGGAACAAAAGTAACTACTCACAAAGCATATTTATGTTCATAATCAGAGGAGTATTAATATGCATAAAGGATCTGAACATATGATCTTCCACCAAATAAACTAACTAGCATCAACTACAAGGAGTAATCAACACTACTAGCAACCTACAGGTACCAATCCTGGACTTAGAGACAAGAATTGGATACAAGAGATGAACTAGGGTTTGAGAGGAGATGGTGCTGGTGAAGATGTTGATGGAAATTGGCCCCCTCCCAATGAGAGGAGCGTTGGTGATGACGATGGCGATGAATTCCCCCTCCCGGAGGGAAGTGTCCCCGGCAGAACTGCTCCGCCAGAGCCCTAGATTGGTTCCGCCAAGGTTCCGCCTCGTGGCGGCGGAGTCTCATCCCGAAAGCTTACTTATGATTTTTCTTCGGATGAAAGACTTCATATAGCAAAAGATGGGCACCGGAGGGCCACCAGGGGCCCCACGAGGCAGGGGGCGCGCCCAGGGGGGTAGGGCGCGCCCCCCACCCTCGTGGCCAGGGTGTGGGCCCCCTCTGGGATTTCTTCCACTCAATATTTTTTATTATTTCCAAAAATAACTTCCGTGGAATTTCAGGACTTTTGGAGTTGTGCAGAATAGGTCTCTAATATTTGCTCCTTTTCCAGCCCAGAATTCCAGCTGCCGTCATTCTCCCTCTTTATGTAAACCTTGTAAAATAAGAGAGAATAGGCATAAGTATTGTGACGTAATGTGTAATAACAGCCCATAATGCAATAAATATCGATATAAAAGCATGATGCAAAATGGACGTATCAACTACCCCAAGCTTAGACTTCGCTTGTCCTCAAGCGAAAGCCGATAACGATAAATATGACCACATGTTTAGAGGTAGAGGTGTCGATATAATACGGACATGAGGGCGTCATGATCATTCTTATAACAGCAACATATATGGATATTGTCATATGATTTCTTATGCTCAAGTAATAATCTATTCACAATGTCAAGTATGAATTAGAAACTTCATTGAGAACTAACAAACTATAGTCTCTGTTATTGAGGCGATTGCAATTTATCATAACATCGGAAAGAGTCTATGTAAGAGCTTTTCAGCAAGTCCACATACTCAACTATCATTTAGTCTTTCACAATTGCTAACACTGACGTAATACTTGTGGTTACGGAGTTTTAGTCGGACACAGAGAAAGATAGGGGCTTATTGTTTCGCCTCCCAACCTTTTACCTCAAGGGTAATGTCAACAATAATAGTTCATGCTAACTTACATCCAATTGGATATATATATATATCAGGATCTTTCCAACACACTGTGCTTGCCAAAGGATAAAATGTAAAAAAGGAAAGGTGAAGATCACCATGACTCTTGCATAAGGGTAAGAGGTAAAAGTAAAAGATAGGCCCTTCGCAGAGGGAAGCAGAGGTTGCCATGCACTTTTAGGATTGGATGCACAAAATCTTAATGCGAAAGAACGTCACTTTATATTGCCACTTGTGATATGGACCTTTATTATGTAGTCCGTCGCTTTTATTTCTTCCACATCACAAGATCGTATAAAGCTTATTTCCTCCACACTAATAAGTCATACATATTTAGAGAGCAATTTTTGTTGCTTGCACCGATGACAACTTACTTGAAGGATCTTACTCAATCCATAGGTAGATATGGTGGACTCTCATGGCAAAACTGGGTTTAAGGGTATTTGGAAGCACAAGTAGTATCTCTACTTGGTGCAAAGAATTGGCTAGCATGAGGGAGAAAGGCAAGCTCAACATGTTGGATGATCCATGACAATATACTTTATCTCAGATATAAGAAAACACAACCCATTACATTGTCTTCCTTGTCCAACATCAACTCTTTAGCATGTCATATTTTAATGAGTGCTCACAATCATAAAAGATGTCCAAGATAGTATATTTATATGTGAAACCTCTCTTTCTTTATTACTTCCTATTAATTGCAACGATGACCAAAGCTATGTTTGTCAACTCTCAACAACTTTTAATCATCATACTCTTCCTATGTGAACTCATTACTCTCCATAAGATCAATATGATCTCTTTATTTCTTTTTATTCTTTCTCTTTTCTTTTATTCCCTCAAGATCATAGCAAAATAATCAAGCCCTTGACTCAGCACTAATCTTTATTATATAGCTCACGGACTCGATTACATAAAGGGGTCATAAAGCAAAACTCAAAACTAAATCATACCAAAAACTTTATTTTACTAGATCAAGATACTACTAAAAGGATCGAACTAAGGAAAACGGTAAAGATAAAGATGTGATGGTGATACGATACCGGGGCACCTCCCCCAAGCTTGGCAGTTGCCAAGGGGAGTGCCCATACCCATGTGATTATGTCTCCTTTGCTGGTGAAGAAGATGGTGGTGATGATGGGTAGTCGCACATCGAGCGTAAGAGATCCTCCAACTTGCGGATAATGCCCTTGAGTGCAATGATATGCTCCTTCAACAAAATATTTTTCATGTGTGAGGTACTTGTTTTGTATACGAGCTAACTCAATCATGTTGGAAGCTTCGATCTCAGTTGGGGTAAGAAGATTGTGATCAAGTTGAAGGATGTCTTCTGTTGCCGGAACTTGGTCCTCCGTGGCCTTCTTGATCCCTTCATCCTTGTTGATCTCCATGGGTTCTTCCCTCTTCAGCTCTATCTTCATCAGCCAAGCATCGTTGTCACCATTGTTGGAGGAGGGGGACGACATGATGCCTGGCCTTGACAACCCTAACAGAAAATAGCTCGAAACAAGAACAGAGGATAATTGCATGATACGGTGGTAAAAACCTTCGGGAGATTATATAATGAATTTTTACCGACCAAAATACGTATCATGGAAGAAAACGGAGTCCGGAGAGCGCACGAGGTGCCCACGAGGTAGGGGGCACGCCCAGGGGGTAGGGCGCGCCCTCCACCCTTGTGGAGGCCTCGTGCCCTTCCCGGACTGCTTCTTATTTTTCTATTTTTCTAAATATTCCAAAACGGAGAAAAATTGCCATTAGAATTGTTTTGGAGTCGGTTTACTTACAGTACCACATACCTATTCCTTTTTGGAGTCTGAAACATTCTGGAAAGTGTCCCTTATGTATTCCTCCGGGGTTACGGTTTCAATAACATTGGTTTCAACATTTATAGGGTTACCTGAGATATAATGTTTGATTCTTTGACCGTTCACCACCTTCGGATTTGTGCCTTCGAAGTTGTTGATTTTTATGGCACCGGAACGATAGACCTCCTCGATAACGTAAGGACCTTCCCATTTAGAGAGAAGTTTTCCTGCAAAAAATCTTAAACGAGAGTTGTACAATAATACATAATCACCTACATTAAACTCACGCTTTTGTATTATTTTATCATTCCATCTTTTAACTTTTTCTTTAAACAGTTTGGCATTCTCATAGGCTTGGGTTCTCCATTCATCAAGTGAGCTAATGTCAAATAACCTCTTCTCACCGGCAAGTTTGAAATCATAATTGAGCTCTTTAATGGCCCAATATGCCTTATGTTCTAGTTCGAGAGGTAAGTGACATGCTTTTCCATAAACCATTTTATACGGAGACATACCCATAGGATTTTTATATGCAGTTCTATAAGCCCATAATGCATCATCCAGTTTCTTGGACCAATTCTTTCTAGATCTATTAACCGTCTTTTGCAAAATTAATTTGAGTTCTCTATTACTCAATTCTACTTGACCACTAGACTGTGGGTGATAAGGAGATGCAATTCTATGATTAACATCATACTTGGCAAGCATTTTACGGAAGGTACCATGAATAAAATGTGAACCGCCATTAGTCATTAAATATCTAGGGACTCCAAACCTTGGAAAAATAACTTCTTTAAGCATCTTAATAGAGGTGTTATGATCAGCACTACTAGTTGGAATAGCTTCTACCCACTTAGTAACATAATCAACATCAACTAAAATATGTGTATATCCATTAGAGGCAGGAAACGGTGCCATATAATCAAAGCCCCAAACATCAAATGGTTCAATAACAAGTGAATAATTCATAGGCATTTCTTGATGTTTACTAATATTACCAATCCTTTGACATTCATCACAAGATAAGACAAACTTACGGCCATCCTTGAAAAGAGTAGGCCAATAAAACCGGATTGCAATACCTTATGCGCAGTTCCTCTCCAGCCACTAGTAAAAAAAGACACATCCGTGACATTTTGGGCCGAACAATTTTTTTTCTGTCATACATATGACACTTCTATGATGATAATTGTGACAAAACCCGGTATCATCATAGATGTGGTGGGCTCCTACTTCTATGAAAAAAATCATGACAGAAAATGGGCTTTTCGTCCTGGGCGGGCCGGAGACGCAGCTGCATGACATTCTTTGGGCCGTCCATGATGGAAAAAACTGTGGTAGAAGCGACGGCGAGGAAAATTTCGGGGAGTTCCCGGTTACGGTGGGAGGTCGGGGGCCGAGCGATGCGCGTTTCTCTCGTACACGTACGCGCGTGTGTGCGAGGCGTTGGCTCTAACTGAACCCGAGCGAGGCGTTGGGCTCTAACTGAACCCGAGCGATTGCACTGCAGGCTACGCGTTACTGAACCCGAGCGATCGATCGATGGCTGTTAACTGAACCCGATCAAGCGATTCCTTCGCTACTGCTGCTAGCTGAAGCCGATCGATTGGATGAACAGTGAGCGTTGCGGGGGGGGGGGGGTTGGATGAACAGTGAGCGGTGGAGTTGCCTCTGGATGAACAGGACCCTGTGGTGTGGAGGGCTGGATGAACAGTAGACGGTGGAGGGGTGCCCGTGGAGGGGTGGTTGAACAGTAGCCGGTGGAGTAGCGCAGGGTGGAGGCTGGATGAACAGGAGCCCGTGGAGGCTGGAGGAGGTCGACGGTGGAGATGAACAGTATCCCGTGGAGTCCCGTTATGCGGTACGCCACACCCCTCCCGATGAACAGGACCCCCGTTTCGATCGTAGGAGGTCCGTTTCGTCCGTTTTGCGGTACGCCACACCCCTCCCGATCAACAGGACCCCCGTTTCGACCATAGGAGGTCCGTTTCGTCCGTTTGGCGGTACGCCACACCCCTCCCGATTAACAGGACCCCCGTCTCAACCATAGGAGGTCCGTTTCCTCCGTTTTGCAGTACGCCACACCCCTCCCGATCAACAGGACCCCGTTCCGAACGTAGGAGGTCCGTTTCCTCCATTGTGCGGTACGCCAGGCCTCGTTTCCATCGCCTGTTCCGTCCAAGCCCTCCCGATGAACACGACCACGCATTCCGTTCCGACCCAGCCGGTTGGCTCCCACGCGTTCCGTTGCCTCCCGATGAACACGACGCATTCCGTTGCCTCCCCATGAACACAACGCATTCCGTTGCCTCCCCATGAACACGACGACGACGCTATTTCTCCGTTCCGACCCAGCCATGTACACGAGCCCTGGCCGTACGTATGCGCGAGTAGGCGTTCGAGACCCTGCCCGTATGTACACATACGTGGCCGTATTTTCTTTCTTGCACCCTGGCCGCTGTACGTACGTGTACATGCTACGTGCGCGCCTCTACTACGACACGTACGCGCCTCTACTACGTCACGTGCGCGCCTCTACATCCACCATTATATATGTACGTACACGTTCGCGACTAGAATGACAACGCTACGTACGCTTCAACCAGGTGGGTCCCGACTGTCAGGCACTTCCTTGCCTGCGAAGATGTAGCTGGTGGGTCCCAGCAGTCAGGGGGGCGAATCGTTTTTTTTTGCCCGGACGCACTTCCTTGTGTGCGAAGATGTAGCTGGTGGGTCCCAGCAGTCAGGGGCAAACGTTTTTTCGCGAAATACGGTGGCCCGTCCGGTGGGTCCCCGCTGTCAGGTGGAGGAATAATTATTTTGCACGTAATAAGGAGGCACTTCCTTGCTGCGGCCGTGGACCCAGCTGTCAGCCTCTCCACATACAGTCCATGTCCGATGGAAGCCGTTCCTTGACTACGTTGACCACGCCGCGCCGAGAGCACCAGGGCGGTGGACGACGACGAGGCCTAGGAAGGGGACGACGTGGAGCCGGGGAAGACGCGGCAGTGGATGCCCACGCGTAGAGGAGTACGAGGGTTCACTGGTTCGCTGCGGTGTGAGGCTGTCGTCGCCGCAGAATAACAGGGTGTGTGGGTGAGTAGAGCGATGGCCTGGCCAGCGGTGGGAGTAGTAGGGGGCGGTGAGGCCTCCGCCGCATCGCAGCCGGCCACGGGAGGCCGGAGCATGAGGCACGATCGGCGCTGGTTTGGGCGGCTGGAGCAAGAAGACCAGAGGTTGAAGAAGCACTACGGCCGTTGGATGGACATCGTACGGTCACTGGAGCTAGAATCGTGCATATTGACTAAGTTGACAAAGCCCTCCGTCCCCGTCAACTTAGTAGGCCCACAAGTCAGCCTGCCACTATACTGGGTCCCAGCTAACAGGGGGAGTATTCATTTTTTTGTGCGTAATAAGGAGGAACTTCCTTGCGTGCGAAGATATAGCTGGTGGGTCTGAGCTGTCAGCGGCGGTAACATTTTTTTCGCGAAATACAGAGGCCCTTTCGGTGGGTCCCTGATGTCAGGTGGAGGAATCATTATTTTGCGCGTAATAAGGAAGCATTTCCTTGCGTGTGGCCATGGACCCAGCTGTCGGCCTCTCCACGTACAGTCCACTTCAGATGCATGTCGGTCGTTGACCACGTTGACCAGGCCGCGCCGAGAGCACCAGGGCGATGGACGACGGCGAGGCCTAGGAAGGGAACGACACGGAGGCAGGGAAGACTCGGCAGTTGTTTCCCACGCGGAGGGGAGTACGACTGTACGAGGGTTTACTGGTTCGTCTGCCGTTGCCGGAGAATAACAGCAGGTGTGCGTGAGTAGAGGGATGGCTAGGCCAGCGATGGGAGTACGGTGGGACGGTGAGGCCTGCGCGGCAGCAGAGCCGGCCGCGGGGAGGAGGGAGCAGGCAGTCCCGCCGGTGCTTGTTTGAGCGGCTGGAGCAGGAAGAGCAGAGATTGAAGAAGCATGACGGCCGTTCGATGGACATCCAACAGTCAGTGCTTGTGCATCAACCTTTTTTTTAGGAAAGCCTCAAATCTGTGGAAAACTGCATACAGCCCATCTGCCATTATTTCTAATAATTTACAGCCCATTTGCTAATTATTAAGGTTTTTTTGGAGCCCATATTCTTTTTGTTAGCATTACAACCCATATTGTGGCCACGGTTAAAAAATTATACGAAATTTTGCATATTTCGCTGCGGTCCGAACTGTTTTTAATCCCGAAATTTCGACTCACATTCAAACTGATTTTAAAAATAAATGTATATCAATATAAAATCCAACAAATTCTCCACGCATAAAAATTAATGTAATTTAAAATCTCGAAATGAAAAAAAAGATATTTGAAACTAATTGCCGGTTTGATGTGTTTTAAAAATGTACAACCCATTTCTCAGTACTGATGGGCCATTTTCTCGGCCAGCCGAATGAAAGCTCTCCTCATCTTGAAAGATTTGCAGCCCAACAGGCCTGACAAAGCGACTTACTTGGCAAATCACAAAAAAACTGGGCTGTGGCCGTGGACCCAGCTGTCAGCCTCTCCACGTACAGTACTCTTCCGATGGAATGTCGTTGACCACGTTGACCATGCCGCGCCGAGAGCACCAAGCCGGTGGAAGACGGCGAGGCCTAGGAAGGGGACGACGCGGAGCCGGAGAAGACGCGGCAGTGGATGCCCACGCGGAGAGGAGTACGAGGGTTCACTGGTTCGGCTGCGGTGTGAGGCTGCCATCGCCGCAGGGCCTGGCTAGCGGTGGGAGTAGTAGGGGGCGATGAGGCCTCAAAGGCAGCACAGCCGGCCACTGGAGGCAGGAGCAGGCGGTCTCCCCGGCGCTGGTTTGGGCGGCTGGTGCAAGAAGAGCAGCGATTGAAGAAGCAGCAGGACCGTTCGATTCAAATCCAACGGTTACTGCTGCTAGAATCGTTTGTTGACTAAGTTGACAAGCCCTGCGTACACGTCAACTTAGTAGGCCGACAGGTCAGCCTCCCAACCGGTGCGCCCCAGATGTCAGTGGGAGGAATCATTTTTTTTCGCGTAATAAGGAGGCAGTTGATTGCGTGCGGCCAGGCCAGCGGAGGGAGTAGGGTGGGCCGGGGAAGCCTGCACGGCATCACAGCGGGCCACAAGAGGAGGGAGCAGGCAGTCCCGCCGGCGCTAGTTTAGGCGGTTGGAGCAGGTAGATCAGAGATTGAAGAAGCACGTCGGTCGTTGGATGGACATCCAACAGTCACTGCTGCTAGAATCGTGTGTTCACTGACAAAGCCTTGCGTAAACAAGTCAGCCTCGAAATCTGTGGCGTGTACAGCCCATTTGCTATTATTTTTATAATTTTTACTCATTTTCTAGTTCATATGGAATTTATTGCAGCCCGTTTTCCAGTTTTAGAATTGCTGGCCATTTTCTGGTCAGTACCAGGGTCAAAAAATTAACTAAATATGTGGGAAATTTTGAAAATTCGCAAATTTTTGCTGGGGAACGAAATATTCTTAATCCAAAAATTAATAGCCATACTAAAACAAATTTAAAAATAAATTAGTACTATGTCATGTTAAATCCAATGAAATACGTATAAGATATCAGTGAAGAACAAAAACAAAAGAAGAAACTTATATCCCATTTGCTATAAATTTTTTGGAATTTTCGACCCCTTTTGATATTACTTTTAACAGACATTAACCATACTCTTAAGCCAGGCCGGAATGCATCCCTCCTCATCTTGAAAGATTTGCAGCCCAGTAATTCGGAGAAAACAAATAGGCCTAGCTTGGGTATTCTTCAAAAAGAAATACTGGGCTACCTATTTTCTCAAAGAACTGGTGCATGAGCATTTATCTTTATTTATTTATTTATTTACTTATTTATTTTTAGGGGACCATGTGACACCCCAAAATTTTGGCCTTGTTTTTATTTATTAAAATGTTGCCAGGAAATAAAACTTTTCCAATTGTCAAGTTTTACCTTTTGTGATTTTGGATTTATGCCTCTTGTGGGAAAAACCTTCAAAGGTATTGTTGGACTTGATTTCTCTCTATAATAAAACTATTATTTATCAGTAGATTCTATTGTTGCAAGATTTATTTTCTCAAAGCTTTACCCCTTTAAAATGATCCCTTTTGCATTTGGGGCCTATTTTGCACTACAACCTTTTTACAAATGTTTTCAAAAATTCCACCAAAATTTGGGGATATCATGTGATGTTCCCACATCACTTTTAGGCAAAAATATCTTCTGGCCATTGGAAATTTTGGGTTCTACACCAACTTTTCCAATCTGGTCCAGTAGGCACTTTTGCACTACAACCCATTTAAATATTCTTCAAAAAATTCTTCCAAGTGTTTGGAGATGGCAATGGATGTATACAATTCATCTTCAAGCAAAAACCCAGTGATGTTCTTTGTAAAATTTGAGTGGATCAGCCTCTTTTACATTCTGGCCCAATTTGATGATTTGTACTGCAACCTTATCTTTCTTTACTCTAGTAACCCTGAGCTTTTTCCTACTTGCAGCCCTCCCTACCAAACTCTTAAGTCCAGGAGATTGGGCTCATTGGAGGTTTTGAAATGCATGTTCTAAACCCTTTTTCTTTCTGCCCAAAACTGGAGTTTTGCAAGACTTGCACTATCTACCTTCTGTTTTTGCCAAACAAATCCTACCACCATCTCCTGCATCTAAAGAGACACTGATCTGGAGATTTTGGCCACTCCAAGAGTTACCTAAGTGCATATGGCATTCTGTCGAACACCTGGTGTGCACAGCCACTTTTGGCAAGCTCTCTGGTTTGCATTGTGGACTTGAACTCCTGACCTATCCACCTTGTCCACTGAGTGTCTTGCTACCCCTACCTCCATCCTGTGCAGTGCCAGCTCCACCCTCGAGCTCTAGAGCGCGCTGGCATTTCGTCGAGCAGGTGCCGTGCGTGCTCTGGGCGCGCCCAGAGCGCATGTTTTGCACGCGCGCGCACTACGCCGACACGCCGCACTGCCGCACTCGACGCGACCCGACCTTGGCCCCCTCTGCATCGCTGAACCGCGCACTAGCCGCCCCCTGCTCCATGGTATCTCTGACGCCCTGCTGCGCCGCTGGCCGCGCCCTTGGCGGCACGCCGGCGTCGACAGCGGATTCCGTCGCGGACGGCGCCGCCCAAACCACCAGCGCGCGCCAGCTGCCTCAGAGCACAGGCCGTGCTTATCCTCCCGCTCGTCGCAACGCGTTTGTCGCCGCCACGATGCCCTGCAACTATAGGAAAGTGGTCGCCGGCAATCTTATCTTCTGCCGCCGCGGAGCCAGCCTCGTCACGCTATAAAAAGGGAACCTCGAGCCCCTCCGAGCACTCACGCGACATCAAACCCTCCCCGTAGAGCTCCCCTAGCAGTAGATTGACCGGAGAGGACCGTCCTCCCCAACTCCGGCCAGCTCGGCCGCCAAGCCCTGGCGCGATACGTCGCAACCAGCCACCCTTTCGCCAATCCAACGCCACCAGTAGCTTCGTCTAGTCCATGCGGAGCTGCCCAACTACCCAAGCTCGATCGGAGACCACCGGAGCACAAAAGTCACTTCACCACCGTAGCTTTCCTCCGCCGCGGAGCTCGCTGCCAGCGATTCCTGCCACCTCCGTCGACCCATCAACCACCCAAAGGACCGCCTCAGTCTAGCCGTTCCATCCCCGCCCCTGGATGCCCGTGAGGCGCTGCCGTTCGTTGACGGCGATCACCGGAGCCCCGCTCCCGTCGGGCAGAAGGGAGGAGAAGGCGGGAAGAAACGGTCAAACCTGACCAGTGGGCCCTCTGGACCCACTGTCAGCGACTTGCACGTCCGCCCTCTCTCTGTTTAAGTGAAGGCGCAAAACCCCGCGTACGTTTCTCTGCTGCGAAAGCGTATTTCCCTCGGAGCGTTTTCCTTTTTCTGGTTTTATTTAAAAAACAGAGTTTGACCAAACTTTGACTGGCTATAACTTTCAAAATAAAACTCCAAATGAGTTGATTCTTTTTCCTACCTCTCTCAAATTTCATCTAGTTTATTTTAAGATTTATTTCAAAAATATTTGAGACAGGTTTTGGTACTGTGTTTGAAATATTTGTATTTGTGTATTTTGCAAAATAGGATTTTTGGAGGAAAAGGAAAGCTTCCAATAAGTGCATCCTTTGCATACTCTTGAAGGCAAGCACTTCTGAACTCTGGCATAATATTTTGTTGTGGTGTTTGGATGCGATCACAACACCTTTTGACTTGGAGTATGTGATAGTTTATGTATCGTTATGGTCTCGTGCATGAGTGCACTTTGGAGTTGTTTTGTGGTCAGCAATGGATACACTAGTGATTTGGGTCATCCTCGTGAGCTTCTCTTGCACACCGGTAGGAAGCCGGGAAAGTCGTGGTCTTGGGTAGACACGAGCTTGTCCCTAGTCCCTCGTCGAGACGAGTATGCCCGGCATAGCATGGTGAGGCTCGAGGAGTGGTGATTTATTTCACTAGTGGTAATATTGTTGGTGGATACTTGGACCACCTGAGTCGGTTGTAGACCGAGTCTTGATCAATAGCTTACTTCTTTGTCGGTACCACCATTTGTCCCTGCAGGGGACAGGGTATGGTTCAGTAGGTTGTCAACCCCTTTCCAAAGCACACACCGTACAGAGAGGCCGTGATGAGGGTCCCATGGCCATGGATTAAAGCCAGTCATCCGGTCCGGGGGCATGGGTGTTTCGGTTGTAGCCGAAGGGGATAGCTTCCCCAGTTTGCGCGCGGTATAAATTTGGTGATCCCATGCTACGTCGAGGTTGTAGCCTCCCCACTTAGAGTTTTGCTTGGCAGGTGTCGTGGGTGATTCCAGACACTGGTGAGTTAAGCTGGTGTGTGCAGGTCAGGCGTGTTTTCAATTAAAAGGCCGTAGAAGGAATTAGTCCCGACGGACTAAGTAAATCCGTTACTCGTGGAAAATGGTACTCCCTCTGCAGAGGATACATCCTGTTGGATAGTCTTGTTCTTGAGTAAAGACCACAGTCTGAGTTGAATCTCAGTAACGGTATTCGGATGGAGAATGATTTAACTAGAACTCTGTAACGGTATTCGGATGGAGACACGGTTAATTGGATCGTAGTAACGGTATTTGGATGGAGATACGGCTTGACTAAATTATCGGTTTTCGGATGGAGAAGCGACTGTACTAAATATTATTTATGATTGTGGTACGTATGGATTGTGATCTTTATTATTCTGGACTAACCTTTTATTTTATGTACAGGATTGAGTATCCCTGGGATGGTCCTACCTCCTGGATGTTCGCTGTGATTTTTTTTCTTATAAGCCCTTTCTGTGGTGTCGCTCAGACGCCCGACTGCGGCATTACTATTCTGCATTTTCCGCTCGAGGAGTCGTTCAGACACTCGTTTGGCACCTGTATTATTATTCCGCATTTTTCGCTCGAGGAGTCTTTCAGACACTCGTTTGGCACCTGTATTGTTACTCCGCATTTTTCGCTCGAGGAGTCTTTCAGACACTCGTTTGGCACCTGTATTATTATTTCTGCATTTTCCGCTCGAGGAGTCATTCAGACACTCGTTTGGCACCCAGTATTTTATTTTGGTATATTTTTAACCACATGTGTGCATCTTGGTCTTTCGTATGTTTCGGGACAGACGTGTGATCATCTAATTAACCTGGAGCATGTTTGATATATTATACCCGTGTTCTAAATGTTTGCGAGTACATTCAAAAGTACTCACTGGCTTGTCCCTGGCTATTGTCTTGGTCAGATTCCTTGCTTGGAGATAAGCATCGCGGTGTCAACCTCGGAACCTACGCGTTGACGTTTGCAGCCTCGCGAAGATAGGAATTATCCTGGTCAGCTGTTCTTGTGGGAAATGGAGTCCCTTAGACGCCGATGTATCCAACCACTTCCGCCATCAACCACTAGCAAACCTAATGTTGTACTCCTAGGCCTAGATGGTCTTGTACTACATATTTTTGTACTTGCTTGGAATTCTTGTATCGAGTTGGTACCTCATCAGCTAACAGTAATCCTGGGGCTAATGAGCGCACAGGCCGTTTTTCTGGGAATTCATATCCCAAAAATCCGGTCGTGACAGACTTGGTATTAGAGCCAAGCTGACCATTGGCTAATCCTATCCTAGCCAGGTCAATAAACCTAGGTTAAAACAAACCATCAGACCTTAGCTTAACCCCGATCAAGCTTCCCGCGTAAGATAGCTCCACAGTGACCCGACGCCCTTTTCGGCGGACGGTGCCCAACCTATCCGCCTAGCCTGTCGATCACGCGCCAGTGACCGACACCCAAACCGTCTCTATCGCAAGCGTGCGGAGGAAGACTCCGTCCCCTTTCCCTATAAAGAGGGCACGCTAGCCTCAATCACCGCACAGCCTCTTTTCCCCAAACCCAGCCACGATGACTGGCCCCATCGTTCACAATGAGACCACAGCGACCAACCTTGGAGGTTTTATGACCGTGCTCGCAAACCTCACCCGCCATGCCTATGCGTTAGAAGAGCCTCCTGAGTATGTTGTGTACCAGGGACCCATGTACGGTGAGAGCCGTCAGTACTGGGCCACTGCGCACATCTACGGTAGGGGTCTGTCGCCAGAGCGCCCCTACAGGTTCACGGGAAGGACAACCTCCTTCGAGCCGCAAGCCATCCAACTGGCAGCCTGCGAAGCTATAGTTCAACTCCGGCACCTGTCGCCCAGAGTTAACTGTCGCTCGTTCTACTACTACCCCAGTCGTGACGGGTATGGTAGGCCGCCCCAAGTTGCCAATGGAGACCACGAGACGGATCCTGCGCTGTTGCATCTGGTGCGCTATGTAAGCGCACTAGAACAACTGTTCGACCAGGTCACTCTTGATCTGATCGCAGCTCGTGGAGAGCTGGTTCGCCGAGCCCCGGCGAGGAGAGAAGCGGAGGCCGCCACCGACAACCCAGTCGTGCTGTTCGGACACCCGATCGATCCCTTGAGGTCTGCGCCAGCCATCAACCAGAGCACTTTGGTGACCCCAGAAGCGCTTCGTCGCCTTTTGGAAACCCATTCCAACGGGATTTGGGCCAACAACCCCCGGGATGGTCATCACCATCTCCCCGACCCTGCAGCACCTCAGCCTCAACCAGCAAACCCCGACGGTGAGAACCGTGGAGAAGCATCGGCGTCCGCAAGGCCAGCCCACTTAGACATTAACGAAGTAGACTAAGTCGCTGAAAGTTGTATCGAGCCTTAGTTTTCCTACGCTTTGTAATGTGTGGCCTTGTATCGCTTTTGTTGCATGCCGTCTGTTTGAGCGCTCTTATTTTTGGAGTAGTAGCTATGCATGTGTATGTTGGTGTACAGTTGCATTTTTATATATCGGGCACAGCTGCCTAGACCAACCCCGTCAATGCCCACAGTAATGCGTCACCTTTATGTGATGTGTATATCTGTGGATTTGACCCGAGTACAGGATCGGCAGCCAGTTACCCTTCACCCCGGTAGGTATCCCAGCCCCGGTGCTATATAAAGGCCACTTCGTAACCTTGCCGAGCACCCCTCACCTTTGTGCGCAGCACCCACAGCCATTCCTTGCCATGTCGACCCCCAGCTTTTATCTGAGAACCCCAGACGCAACCCCGGGTAGCTTTGTCAAATTATTGTGGGACTTTACCTGCAGTACTATGAGTGCCACCCGTCCACCCCAGTACGAGTTGCTCAAATCGAGGATCACTCCATCCACCTCGAAATATTGGGCAGTGGTGCACATCCCTCCCGCATACCCAAACCAAGATCCAACGGAAGTCTCCTTCGTGGGGAAATCCATGCCGACTCCGCAGATGGCCATAGAAGCTGCTGCGTACGAGGCGCTCACTCGTCTTCGATTCGCAGTGCCCTATGCCAGCGAGCGAGGATACTATTATTTTCCGAGTCGTGCAGCACCCGGAGAAGTTGCATCTTCTCCCGGTGGGCGCATTGAGAGAGATCCAGTACTGGCCAACCTTGCCCAGTACGTCATTGCCCAGGAGCGTTTAACTCAGCGACTAATGGGTTATCTCCAGAGCCTCGCTGATTTAAATCCTCGGATCGCTATTGGCAGACCACTGAGGCCTGACCAAGAAGGGCGCATTCATCGTCTGGTCAATCCGCTTCCCCCGATAGAAGAGGAGTGTGCCCCAGTGCCAGAGGCGTTTTCTCAGGACCCTGTCGCTTTGCCGTTTTCTTTGTAAACGCCTCCGATGTATTTGTTGTCCAGTACTTGTATTTATGTGTTGCAGCATGTTCGTAAAATCTTTGTGCAACGGATCCGATTTTCTTTAGTTCCTGTTTTGTGAGCAGTTTTACTGCTATTGGCTCGGTTTTATTTTTTTTCCTCTCGCAACATGTTTTCGAGGAGATTTCTTTTCCCCGAGTTATTGCTGCGTATATATGCATTTTCCCGGCATAGATTTTTATTCGCGCATCATCGTTACAGCAAACTCTCAGCAGCCACCACTCGACCACGAGCACTGTTACAAATCCGCGAGCACATTTTTGCGCCTATCTAACCACACTCGAGGACACCACAGTCTCAGTGAGAGAGACTTGTGAGTGTTCATTCGAGCGCAAGCTGCCCCGGCACTCCGACAGCAGTCAGCCCCGATGCCGCGCCTAATCCACATGATCGCCGCCACCGCGAAGAGCTAACACTCGAGCAGCAGCATCACGACGATCATCCAGGATCATCGCGCACAGGAGCACGGAGAACCCCAGCAGCACCGCCAGGCCTCCACACACCAGGACCACATACCAGTCCGGCATTGCCTCCGCCATTAGAGCCTCGGCTCAAGCTCCTACCAGCAGCTATGAAGGAGAAGGAAGGAGGAGTGGAAGCGAGGCCGGGTGTGAGGAAGAAGAGAGGAGCACCGCGGGCGTTTTATAGCCCGAGGTCGGTGTACGGTGGGCGAGGTCCACCAGCGCCACCTGTCGCTCGGCCGCCGGTGTTCGGAGGCGAGTCCGCGAGCAGTGCCGACAGCGCCCTGGCCCGCAAGATGAGTGCACGCTGCACCGGCAGCTAGCACGCCGCGCACTACCACGGTACGGCCTCGATGCCCTACGAGCTAGGCATCGCCGGTGGAGGAGGCACGGGAGAGCGCGCGAGAGAGAAGAAAGAGCCAGAGGAAGGAGAAGAGGCCGACAGTGGGCCCTGGGCCCACCTGTCAGCCAGAGAGAGCACTGTGCTCTCGGGTGCAACCATCGTATTTTTATAATTTAGAATTTATTCTAAATTACTGTATCCCGTAGAAATGTCTCGTTTTCCCTAACCATGGATTTTTTTTTCACACTACGCCAGTGTACCACACTGTGGTTTTGCAGCACTTATTGCCCTCTCACTGCAGCCATTTTGTTTTTGTGCAATTGAAGGATTTCTTTGATAAAAGCAAATTTATTTCAAAACAATTCTTGTTCAGAACAAATTTTAACAAATCTCGAGGACGAGATTTTTCTTAAGGGGGGTAGTGTTGTGACACCCCAAAATTTTGGCCTTGTTTTTATTTATTAAAATGTTGCCAGGAAATAAAACTTTTCCAATTGTCAAGTTTTACCTTTTGTGATTTTGGATTTATGCCTCTTGTGGGAAAAACCTTCAAAGGTATTGTTGGACTTGATTTCTCTCTATAATAAAACTATTATTTATCAGTAGATTCTATTGTTGCAAGATTTATTTTCTCAAAGCTTTACCCCTTTAAAATGATCCCTTTTGCATTTGGGGCCTGTTTTGCACTACAACCTTTTTACAAATGTATTCAAAAATTCCACCAAAATTTGGGGATGTCATGTGATGTTCCCACATCACTTTTAGGCAAAAATATCTTCTGGCCATTGGAAATTTTGGGCTCTACACCAACTTTTCCAATCTGGTCCAGTAGGCACTTTTGCACTACAACCCATTTAAATATTCTTCAAAAAATTATTCCAAGTGTTTGGAGATGGCAATGGATGTATACAATTCATCTTCAAGCAAAAACCCAGTGATGTTCTTTGTAAAATTTGCGTGGATCAGCCTCTTTTACATTCTGGCCCAATTTGATGATTTGTACTGCAACCTTATCTTTCTTTACTCTAGTAACCCTGAGCTTTTTCCTACTTGCAGCCCTCCCTACCAAACTCTTAAGTCCAGGAGATTGGGCTCATTGGAGGTTTTGAAATGCATGTTCTAAACCCTTTTTCTTTCTGCCCAAAACCGGAGTTTTGCAAGACTTGCACTATCTACCTTCTGTTTTTGCCAAACAAATCCTACCACCATCTCCTGCATCTAAAGAGACACTAATCTGGAGATTTTGGCCACTCCAAGAGTTACCTAAGTGCATATGGCATTCTGTCGAACACCTGGTGTGCACAGCCACTTTTGGCAAGCTCTCTGGTTTGCATTGTGGACTTGAACTCCTGACCTATCCACCTTGTCCACTGAGTGTCTTGCTACCCCTACCTCCATCCTGTGCAGTGCCAGCTCCACCCTCGAGCTCTAGAGCGCGCTGGCATTTCGTCGAGCAGGTGCCGTGCGTGCTCTGGGCGCGCCCAGAGCGCACGTTTTGCACGCGCGCGCACTACACCGACACGCCACACTGCCGCACTCGACGCGACCCGACCCTGGCCCCCTCTGCATCGCTGAACCGCGCACTAGCCGCCCCCTGCTCCACGGTATCTCTAACGCCCTGCTGCGCCGCTGGCCGCGCCCTTGGCAGCACGCCGGCGTCGGCAGCGGATTCCGCCGCGGACGGCGCCGCCCAAACCACCAGCGCGCGCCAGCTGCCTCAGAGCACAGGCCGTGCTTATCCTCCCGCTCGTCGCAACGCGTTCGTCGCCGACACGATGCCCTGCAACTACAGGAAAGTGGTCGCCGGCAATCTTATCTGCTGCCGCCGCGGAGCCAGCCTCGTCACGCTATAAAAAGGGAACCCCGAGCCCCTCCGAGCACTCACGCGACATCAGACCCTCCCCGTAGAGCTCCCCTAGCAGTAGATTGACCGGAGAGGACCGTCCTCCCCAACTCCGGCCAGCTCGGCCGCCGCCAAGCCCCGGCGCGATTCGTCGCAACCAGCCACCCTTTCGCCAATCCAACGCCACCAGTAGCTTCGTCTAGTCCATGCGGAGCTGCCCAACTACCCAAGCTCGATCGGAGACCACCGGAGCACAAAAGTCACTTCACCACCGTAGCTTTCCTCCGCCGCGGAGCTCGCCGCCGGCGATTCCTGCCACCTCCGTCGACCCATCAACCACCCAAAGGACCGCCTCGGTCTAGCCGTTCCATCCCCGCCCCTGGATGCCCGTGAGGCGCTGCCGTTCGTCGACGGCGATCGCCGGAGCCCCGCTCCCGTCGGGCAGAAGGGAGGAGAAGGAGGGAAGAAACGGTCAAACCTGACCAGTGGGCCCTCTGGACCCACTGTCAGCGACTCGCACGTCCGCCCTCTCTCTGTTTAAGTGAAGGCGCAAAACCCCGCGTACGTTTCTCTGCTGCGAAAGCGTATTTCCCTCGGAGCGTTTTCCTTTTTCTGGTTTTATTTAAAAAACAGAGTTTGACCAAACTTTGACTGGCTATAACTTTTAAAATAAAACTCCAAATGAGTTGATTCTTTTTCCTACCTCTCTCAAATTTCATCTAGTTTATTTTAAGATTTATTTCAAAAATATTTGAGACAGGTTTTGGTACTGTGTTTGAAATATTTGTATTTGTGTATTTTGCAAAATAGGATTTTTGGAGGAAAAGGAAAGCTTCCAATAAGTGCATCCTTTGCATACTCTTGAAGGCAAGCACTTCTGAACTCTGGCATAATATTTTGTTGTGGTGTTTGGATGCGATCACAACACCTTTTGACTTGGAGTATGTGATAGTTTATGTATCGTTATGGTCTCGTGCATGAGTACACTTTGGAGTTGTTTTGTGGTCAGCAATGGATACACTAGTGATTTGGGTCATCCTCGTGAGCTTCTCTTGCACACCGGTAGGAAGCCGGGAAAGTCGTGGTCTTGGGTAGACACGAGCTTGTCCCTAGTCCCTCGTCGAGACGAGTATGCCCGGCATAGCATGGTGAGGCTCGAGGAGTGGTGATTTATTTCACTAGTGGTAATATTGTTGGTGGATACTTGGACCACCTGAGTCGGTTGTAGACCGAGTCTTGATCAATAGCTTCCTTCTTTGTCGGTACCACCATTTGTCCCTGCAGGGGACAGGGTATGGTTCAGTAGGTTGTCAACCCCTTTCCAAAGCACACACCGTACAGAGAGGCCGTGATGAGGGTCCCATGGCCATGGATTAAAGCCAGTCATCCGGTCCGGGGGCATGGGTGTTTCGGTTGTAGCCGAAGGGGATAGCTTCCCCAGTTTGTGCGCGGTATAAATTTGGTGATCCCATGCTACATCGAGGTTGTAGCCTCCCCACTTAGAGTTTTGCTTGGCAGGTGTCGTGGGTGATTCCAGACACTGGTGAGTTAAGCTGGTGTGTGCAGGTCAGGCGTGTTTTCAATTAAAAGAGCGTAGACGGAATTAGTCCCGAGGGACTAAGTAAATCCGTTACTCGTGGAAAATGGTACTCCCTCTGCAGAGGATACATCCTGTTGGATAGTCTTGTTCTTGAGTAAAGACCACAGTCTGAGTTGAATCTCAGTAACGGTATTCGGATGGAGAACGATTTAACTAGAACTCTGTAACGGTATTCAGATGGAGACACGGTTAATTGGATCGTAGTAACGGTATTCAGATGGAGATACGGCTTGACTAAATTATCGGTTTTCGGATGGATAAGCGACTGTACTAAATATTATTTATGATTGTGGTACGTATGGATTGTGATCTTTATTATTCTGGACTAACCTTTTATTTTATGTACATGATTGAGTATCCCTGGGATGGTCCTACCTCCTGGATGTTCGCTGTGATTTTTTTTCTTATAAGCCCTTTCTGTGGTGTCGCTCAGACGCCCGACTGCGGCATTACTATTCTGCATTTTCCGCTCGAGGAGTCGTTCAGACACTCGTTTGGCACCTGTATTATTATTCCGCATTTTCCGCTCGAGGAGTCTTTCAGACACTCGTTTGGCACCTGTATTGTTACTCCGCATTTTCCGCTCGAGGAGTCTTTCAGACACTCGTTTGGCACCTGTATTATTATTTCTGCATTTTCCGCTCGAGGAGTCATTCAGACACTCGTTTGGCACCCAGTATTTTATTTTGGTATATTTTTAACCACATGTGTGCATCTTGGTCTTTCGTATGTTTCGTGACAGACGTGTGATCATCTAATTAACCTGGAGCATGTTTGATATATTATACCCGTGTTCTAAATGTTTGCGAGTACATTCAAAAGTACTCACTGGCTTGTCCCTGGCTATTGTCTTGGTCAGATTCCTTGCTTGGAGATAAGCATCGCGGTGTCAACCTCGGAACCTACGCGTTGACGTTTGCAGCCTCGCGAAGATAGGAATTATCCTGGTCAGCTGTTCTTGTGGGAAATGGAGTCCCTTAGACGCCGATGTATCCAACCACTTCCGCCATCAACCACTAGCAAACCTAATGTTGTACTCCTAGGCCTAGATGGTCTTGTACTACATATTTTTGTACTTGCTTGGAATTCTTGTATCGAGTTGGTACCTCATCAGCTAACAGTAATCCTGGGGCTGATGAGCGCACAGGCCGTTTTTCTGGGAATTCATATCCCAAAAATCCGGTCGTGACAGACCATGAGCATGTACCTGGGCCGGATTCATGTGAGAGCCTCCCTTCCAGTTAATTATGGGCTTCTCTATTGGGCCTTCATCAATGGGCTGCATGTTATCAACAAGTGGAAAATGTGTTCCGTACGAAAAATAGTATGCGCTACGTACGGTACGGGGCACTAAAGGATCGAACCGTGCAACGACTTCCAAAACATTGTGTTTGTCGTTCTAACAACACATTTATTCAACCAATAGACGAAATATACTACTGATTGTACATTGAAAATAGCAGCAGCAACAACCAGGGCTGGCGGTGCAACAGAAGCAGTAAGCAGGCCAGAAGAGTGAAGACGCAGCTCTCTCTTCCAAACCAAACATCAGCCATCATTACAAAAGGGCTACCAAAAAAGAACAAGTGTATGCATCAAACTAAATAAAGATCCTACTACACCAAGTGTACGCATCTAACTAACTGGCTCAGTTAGACGTTACTATTTATTAAGCTGTGGAGATTGGTTGACGGCTTGAACCAGATGGGTGCCTGACGGGGGAAACTCCAGCCAGCAGGTCAAAGTCTGATACTTGCGACCCTCTCTCCTACTTTGGGCTGCAGAGCGTGGCGGCGCATATCAGGGTATGGTGCATGCAGAGACGCATGGTACGCTGTGTACACACAGTTTTGCCTGATGAATGAAATCGCGCTGCCATCATGATCCTTGCCGTCGGTTATCTCCTGGTTAATCGGATAATTCAGTCCGACAAACAGAGAGCGTGTACCAAGGCTACTTACCAGCCTCCAGTCAAAAATTCCTGATGGCCCAGAGAAGCTGGGATCCTGCTCAAAGACCTTGCAGTGACCGTGATTGTATTCCCCGAAACAACACGTCCGGTACGTGCGAACGATCATCAATCTTTCACCGTCATTTGATCGAGCCAGGAACCACCTGCAACTGCCATGCCGCTTTTCTTTGAAAGGTTCTGGGATTAGGAAGGGTAGGGACACCAGGCGGCCTACAACATCATATCAAGTTGGAGTCAAATAAAAAAGAGCTCTTGATTTAGTCAATCTTAAGAACAGCATGTTATGAGCATGAATATTTTTTCAGCAAATGTTGACAGTAATATAAGCAAGCCATCATGATATCATAGGAAAGTAACATACTACTATAACAGCCGTTTGTAGCGATGACTGGAGTAGGCCAGCAATACGTCCAGCCATAGAAGGAGTCGACAGCGTAAATGAAGCCCTTGTGTTCAATGGCATCAGAGAACCATGGAGGATGTATGATCCTGCGATGGACGTGCAGATTTATCCACTTACCGCAGTGACCTGTCAGATAGGCGTGACCGCGGTTGAAGAATGCAATTAGCCTGAAGTCTTTATAATTCGCAGATCTTGTGGGCACTTGGCAGATTACAACCTTGAGCAAATCAAACTTGGTATCATGTTGGTTACTGTAAGATTCCGAGTATTCTGGGCCGCGGTGCCAAAGCAGTGCAGTGTTAATCGAAGGAAGGGGGATCAATCGCCGGGTGTAGACCTCCACGAGCATCCAGCTGCCGCGATCGTCAACGAGCACCATCCAAGACGTGTTCATGCCGACCCAGTACATACCGTTAATGTAGTTGAGGCTGACGGGGATCGGATCGCAGTCAAGGGGGTTGATGCTCGCCACCCTATGATCGCTATGCTGCGTGACACGCCGTTTCTGAAGATCTGGCGGCATCAGCAAGCAAGGAGCTGGCTTAAAAAGCTCCGGCCTGGGGGCTTTGAGTAAACGGTACAGCCCCGACGAGCACGCGGCGAGCGGCATGGTACTGAGATTGTCCACACGCGAAACAATGAGCTTGATTACCTCTGTGGGGAGCGAATTCCAGCCACTCTTTCGGCAGACGCTGCTCGGTTCTGCCATTGTTAGTGCTTGGGTTTCGGACGAGGGGGAGGCGCCTTGGCGGGGATGGAAGATTGGACGAGATTATGTGCGGACAAAGATGGAGAAGTGAATATGTGCTGCGGGAAGTGGACATGTGATGATGACTGCAGCACGCCGCTTGACTTACGAGACACATACCAGTAGCGTAGGGTCATGTCGATGCCAGACAACTTGCTTGAGTGATCACAGTACTGGTACTCCCTACAGTGCTATGCCCTAACTTGCTTGAGTAGAGTAGTAGAGTAGGACTCTGCTCTACTACTAGCACCGGAGGAGTAGTATATTCTAATCTAAAATAGTTACAAACTTCAATGCCCGAGCGTGGAACGACTACGAACCGTGCTCAAAGACCGTGTCTACGTGGTGTTTGGACATGGGCGACAACCTCAACGCCAACGGTGCTGCTCCCGTTGCACCGTATGTGTTTCTGTCCTTCCTGTTCGAAATCATGGTAGAATTCATGTTTCTACTCTGTATCCTACTACTATGCTAGTCCACATGATTAGTTTCATCTCTGTTATAGCCGTCATGATTTATTTTGTGCTTATTCGGATTAAATCTCGTAGTAACTTGCTCATATATTCAACTGGCGCAACGTCCCCTACAGCCACTCCCGTTTCATGGACGGCCTGGTCGATGCCTCCAAGGAGCCCTTCGTCCACTGCTATGAGTGCTCGATGCCATTTTGTGGCTCGCCGACGGACATGGTGCATCACCTCACGGATGCGTGCAGCGGTCACTACTGGCCCTTGGCGGAGAACATCAAGTACGAGACGTGCTACCCGTTCACCATGCCGGAGTCGCTGGAGGATCACCGCCGCCTGCTAGTCTCGGAGGAGGACGGCAGCGTCTTCCTCTTGATCGTGGACAGGAGTAATCCCATGTGTAAAAACTAATGATATCTTGAGAATTTTATCGGAAAATAGTATGTCGACCATTTCATCAAAAAAATGATATGTCGAGAAAGATGATAGAGGTGAGGAGGAGTGGGGCGTGGTGGTGACTGGTGGACGGACTGGGCGGAGGCATGGGGATGGACGGCGCCGGCAGGGGCCACCATGCCAGATTGTTCCAGAGACTTCCTTTTGTAATTGCTCAACAATGAGGTTGTGGGAGATAAGGATGAACGAGGCAAGGCCTTATCTGTAAATGGAGAGAGGAGCGGGTATCTTTTGTAAATTTGTCATAGTTTGCTTTCTATCCGTCAGATATAGATCGGACAATCTATATTATAAGATGGCAGGCGCACCATCATCACCAACTCGGTTTTTTCTCTACTCCTACTCCTATAAAAGACTCAGTTGGTGATGATGGTGTGTCTGCCATCCGCCATTTCTGACCATTAGATCTGCATCTAACGGCTGTGATGTAAGTTGTGGACTTTTGCAACAATTCCCACTTCTCTGCTCCAGTTTACACAAAACCCCTTAGTATCTTGAAACCAACCACATTCCTCCCTTACTTCATCAAAACAGCCCAAAGAATATATTTGGAGTGAAACATAAGATTTTTTTAGTGGTATGTATATCAAAAGTAAACTGTTTTCTTTCAAATTTGTGAATATGTATTATTCTACTTTGGATCTGTTGCAACGGACGGGCTCATAGTTATAAAGTTTTATCTCTTGCATTCTCCGCAACCAACACCTAGTGTACTGGTCCGGGCCGGATGCTCGCAGCCCGATGACCTGAGTTCGAATTCTGTCCTAAACTTTAGCTTTTTATAATTTTTTTAATATATACTACTTCTTTTGCTACTGTACTGGCAGTGGAACCCACAGAGTACTTAGAATACAGGATTAAGGATGGATTTGTTTCTTTTTAACTTTATGTACGAATCTGTAGCCAGCCTGCAAGTCATGTACACTGTACTGACAGTGGAACCCACGGAGTACTTAGAATACAAGATTAAGGATGCAATTAACTTTTTATAGAGAGAGAATCATACACGCAATTAACTCAAATGGATTGGACGTGACTCTATTATTCTCCAACTGCAACCGACAAATTTCCTCCCGCGGGCCAGAGTAGGTTTCTCGGTTTGCATGCGGGTTTAACGGAGGGGTTTGATGGAGGCGAGGAGGCGTGTTCAGCCGGGCGTGCAGTGGACGGTGCAGTACTATTCGATTTGACAACTACAACTAGTATATTATAAAAAACAAAGAGTAGTAGAGATAGAGATAAGAATAGAGACTAGGGAGGAGCACCATCTACTGCCTCGTGGGCTACTCCTGTGCTCCATTCGGCGGCCGCAACGTCCCCTACAGCCACTCCCTCCTGCGCTCCATTCGGCGGGCGCTGTTGAAATTTGGGGAGCGCACTCTCGCGACTGCTAGCAGCGACGACTTCACCGACGACGACTTCTTCCCCGACCTCGGCAACCTCTTCCTCAACGCCAATGGTGCTACTCCCGTTGCACCGTATGTGTTTCTATCCTTCCTGTTAGAAATCGTGCTAGAATTCATGTTTCTAGTCTGTGTCCTAGATTCAATCTGTTCATCTACTATGCTAATCCGCATGATTAGTTTAATCTCTGTTATAGCCGTCATGATTTATTTTGTGCTTATTCGGATTAAATCTCGTAGTAACTTGCTCATATATTCAACTGGCGCAACGTCCCCTACAACCACTCCCGTTTCATGGACGTCCTGGTCGATGCCTCCAAGGAGCCCTTCGTCCACTGCTATGAGTGACCGATGCCGTTTTGCGGCTCGCCGGCGGACATGGTGCATCACCTCACGGATGCGTGCAGCGGTCACTGCTGGCCCTTGGCGAAGAACATCAAGTACGAGACGTGCTACCCGTTCACTGTGCCGGAGTCGCTGGAGGATCACCGCCGCCTGCTAGTCTCGGAGGAGGACGGCAGCGTCTTCCTCTTGATCGTGGGCACCGGCGAGGCCCACGCAGGCCGCCGCCCCGTCTCTGTAGTGTGCGTCTGGGGCGCTGACGCTGACACGAGGCCGATGTACGGGTGCGTGCTCACTATTACTACCCCTCGGAGGTACGTGGGCGGCGACACTGGCTACGTCAAGCTGACTTGGACTCTGCCGAGCTTGGGCCTTCCCGCCGATGTGGACATGGAAGACGCATGGTATTATTTGACCCCCAACAATGTGCACGGGAACTCCAAGGAGGTTCACCTGGACATCTGCATTATCAAGTTAAATGTTGATCATTAGTCTTCGCTCAATGTAATCCGCTGTCTAAGCATGTGGAGACTTCCATGCATGATCTTGCTCTATTGGAGTATCGCGCATGAATAAAAGTGTATCCATTTATGGTTTAGTCTAGATCTTCCATGTATGAATTTTTACTACAGTACTGGTGAAAGACTTATGATGAACCATTTCTTACATATCCTCTGCCCCCTTCCAAGTCATCCTGATTTAATCCCTCCGTCTAGGTGTACAAGGGCATGGTTAATACTTAAATAGTATAGCCAACTTTTGACTATAAGAAAGTGCCATGTCATCTGTAGCCAACATGTATAACAATGGATACTCAAAAACTAATTCTTGAAGATCATTTCTTGCAAAGCACAATAAGAGTTATTTCTTCACAAGTTTTGGATGCAGGTTGAATAGTTGAACGCTTTTGTTTGCAAAAGATACTTTTTTTATCTATTTCACCCGGATGTTTGTGAGCTCTAGAGATGAAATAATATCCGAACAAACCTATCGATACCCGTTACACATGAGATGACCCCCACATCCTTTGTCAAAATAAACAACTCCCCGATCAATGCATTTCACTCTTCCGTGCAACGCACGGGCACCTTACTATAGATTAGTACGACCAAAAATTGAACTAACATTATATATAGTACGATAAATGATGATGCATGGCACCTAAAATTATATCATTGAAAACTATGTTCAAATACGAATCCAACGATATTGTTTTTGTTGACATGCACTAACATTTTGTCAGTTAAATCTTCAGTCAAATTAATGGGGGATAAACCACGACCGATGTAGTACTAGTGTAGAGGGCGGCGCTGCACGGGAGTCTCGCCCGCTTGTGGCACGGCAGTAAAGCCGTCATATCACAAAACCCAACCACTCCTAGTAATAAGTGGCCTGGTAAAATAAACGGACAAGCAACCATCACATCCCTCCGTCTTTTTTGCATTTCATCTCTCTGCATTTACTTTCTCCGGTTCATCTCGCACACTCGATCCCTAGCTACTACTACTAGTATCCCTAGCTACTACTCCTAGGGCCAGTTCTTTTGGCGGCTTCCCCAGCTTTTCCCATAAGACTAGTCACAGTGGAGAGTAACATTAAGGCGCCTCAATCATTTATTTGGGCTTCTAAACTACTACTAGTAGTACCTCCGTCCTGGTTTATTCCTCACCATTGTAATTTGTGCTAAATTTTGACCAAAGATTTAACTGATAAAATATTAGTGCATGTGACATGCACTAACATTTCATTAGTTAAATTTATGATCAAAATTTGACATAGATTACAATGGGGACCAATAAACCAGGACGGAGGTAGTAGTTATGGGATTACTAATCTAGAAGCCTAAAAGAACTGGCCCCTGGTACTCCTACTAGTAGTAGTACTCAAGTTGGAATTCCAATTGCACGGCACAACTTGTTAGGCAAAAAATTCGATACAGGGTGTAGGAACCGGTTTGGGAATTTGCATGCCTTTCCAACCAGTGAGATACTCCGTACAAAGTACGACAGAGAAATAACCACAGAGAAGGAAGCTAAAAGTAAACAATCAAACGAGCATTTTTGCATTTGTTTTGCATTGAATCGTTTCACAAGCTTGACTAGTGCTGTTTTTTTACTTTTACAAAAACCGCATCGTAATGTTAAAACGTGCATTTGCACGTACATAAGTAATAGTAGTACTCCCTCCGTCTAGGTGTATAAGTCTTCCCTCCTTCTTGGTCACGGTGCACAACCAAAGATGACTTATTGACCTGGACGGAGGGAGTAGCACAGTCTGCAAGCATATATCGAGAGAGACGTGTAGTGCGATAGTATATAGTAAATTTTGTGCTATATGCACGTACTTGCAAAATGCGTACGAATACACAAGGTTTCCAAACTTTCCCTTTTACATACTTAATTAAGGACGCTAAAAATTCCTGAACGTTCGGGATTTATCATTTGCATCCCAAAACTAATGAGATCGCCTTACGAAACAAAAATTATACTCCTCCTAAAAGCCACGGCGCTCGCAGGAGCGCTTGCAGCGCGCCACGAGTGCCCTGGTGCGCGGCCGTTTCCCAGCGCGCCGACACAACGCCTCTTCCTCAGCCTCGCAACTCGCGAGGTGCTGATTGGCGGCTTGCCGGCGGGCGAGCGCGATCTCACCGGTGTGGTGATCTGGCGCCAACAGGTACTCCTCCTCGCTGGAAGCGTGCACCCAGTCCACGTACCGCCAAGCATAGATGAGGCGCTTGGGCCCGACTGCACTCAGGGCGTCGGCACGGGCGTCCTCCGCCACCCTCACGGCCCTCGCACGAGCCTTCTGCCAAAGAGCCAATTTCCTACCTCTCTCGGACACGACATAGGCCTCCCAGGCAGCTTGTTCTGCGGTGCGCTTCTCTTCCTCGGCCTTCTTCTCTGCCTCTATTTCGGCGCGCTCTGCTGGAGGCAAAGCCTCCCACAAGGCGACATCCATTTCTTTCCAAAGCTCCTCAAGGCTGGGGGGCTCGGCGGGCGGCGCGGCGTTCTCCTCGTAGCGGGGAGCCGACGCGTCCTCCGGCGCGCGTGCTGGCGAGATTGGGAACACCGACGTGTCCACCTCGACGTGTCGCGGCGAGGAGCGGAACGCTGACGCGTCCTCCTCGACTAGTGGCGGCGAGCGACGGAATGGCGACACATCGCGTCACGGCGAGGAGCGGAACACCGACGCGTCCTCCTCGACTAGTGGCGGCAAGGAACGGAACGGCGACGCGTCGCGTAGCGGCGAGGAGCGGAACACCGACGCGTCCTCCTCGACTAGTGGCGGCGAGGAACAGAACGGCGACGCGTGACCGTCCGCGCGGTGCAGCGAGGGGCTCCTAGGGCTTGGGAGGGGCGATGCCATGGTGGTCGACGTGAGAGGGAGGGGGAGGAGATAGCGATGAACGTGAACGTGAGGGGGAGGAGATAGCGATGTCGTGGGAGGCGCAGTATTTATAGCGAGCAATGGCACACCTACATAAGATATGGACTGAGCTGCACTGACTTAACTGCAGGTCTAGTTGCGTCACTGACATGTGGGCCAGACCCCTGTTGGGCCCATATGTCAGTGACCCAATGCACCTGCAGTTAAGTAACAGCTACATGGGCATATTTGTTGGAGTAAATTACGGGGGAGCGAAGGGGTGGAAATATTGCTGGTCACAACGGATTGGACGAGCGTGGGGGAGGAGAGTCATGCATGCAGATTTTTTCACACGGGGTGGAGCGGTGGGACCGCCGGAGGGAGAAGGAGAGTTTGGCAGGCATATTGTTTCCACACATTGAGAGGAAAAGATTTGGAGACGAACGGGCTTCCTGCAGGTATGGGGAACGGTGCATAATAAGTCATCTTGCATGCCGGGCTAGGTATAGCGTGGAGGAAGCGGAGCTTAGGGCTTGCATTGCCGGTCTCTACATAGGTATTTCTCTTCATAATCCTGTAATTTTAGAGACTGATTGCGCTTTTGTGGTAGCGTCTCTTGCATCGGGGGACTATGACAGGCCTGCTATGCGTGACCTGAAGATGAAAGCGTTGAGCATCTCGAAGTTGATCAACAATCTTCAATTGTCAAAGATTAGCCGTTCGGCCAATAAGGTGGCACACTTAATCGCTAAGTATAGCTTTGACAATAGATTAGATGGTATTCTTGTAAATAACGTACCGCCTTGTGTGGTGAATATTGTATCGAATGAGTGTACTAGTGTGGCTGGTTAATTAATATAAGGTGGTGTTCAAAAAAAAGTATAAATTTGGTCAAACACTTTGCAAACGGTTGACGGGAGTAAAAAGGACCAGAGGGAGTATCATGCATGCGGAGTAGGCAAAAAAATTGCTTGTCTAAAAAAAGGCAAAAAAATTGCTCATTTATAGCCGGTCGAAGTCTCAAAGGGCGCGACCGCGCGAGGGAGGCGAAGGTCGTGGGAGGCGCGATGTTTGACGGAATTAAGTGAAGTTACATCCACGCGCCGGCATGGCGTGCGAAGAGGCAGAAGCTATACCGTCAGGCCTACGATATGGGTCTAGTAGACATGACATCTAGTGGGTCCCGCATAGTTCTCGAGAACTCTTTGGGGGCTTGCAGCCGTTTATCCACCGGGCAAGCCAGCAACCCCACGCCGTTCGCACGGCCTACTCGTCCCCGTCCTCTACCTTACAACAGTTCACTCCCAGTCGTCCCGTCCTTTCACAATAGTTTGCTTCCAGTTTTTTTTGCGGGGTACAACAGTTCAACTTCTCCTAACCCTCCTCCAAAATCCATGGACTCCCAAATCTCCATGGTCGCCGCTGAGTACCAGGTTAGAGCCATCACCGGTGATCAGTTCATCGTCATCTACACACGTGGATCCGAGACAGTGAAAGCATGGCTTGCTCGCTTCCTACGCATGTTCAACAGTTCAACGGATGAGTGGGTCGCTGGGCTAGATGTTGAGTACACCACAGTCCTGGGACGAGAGAAGGATCTAAAGGACGAAGAGAGGAAGAAGCCCGCCATGATCCAGGTTTGCGTACATAACGTTTGCTTGGTCTACCACATATGCCATGCCGACGTTGAGTGCCAGGATTTTAAGAACTTCCTCAAGGACAAAAGAGTGAAATTCGTTACTGTAGGCTTTAAGAACGACAGGGATGTCCTGCGTCGGATAGGTCTCGTTGTAGGCCAGCCCTTCGATCTCCAGAAGGCAAGCCTGGTGTCCTCCTCTCAACCTTCAATGCTGACCCTGGCAGCAGCCATGATTGATCCTTCGTACGCTAAACTGAAGAAACCTCATCACGAGTATCATCATGCATGGGAGTCGAAGACATTAGATGAAGATCACATCCTGTACGCAGCAATGGATGCCTACCTTTGTTTAAATATCTACAAGTGTTGGATGAAGAAGCAGAGCCCAGTGTCCGGTTCAAGCAAAGAAGCGTAGGCGAAGAGGAAGAGGAAGAGGGACGAGGACGAAGTCGAGGACGTGGACTCGGACTCCGAGTAGGTGGCAGTGTCGTCGCTCATGCTGGTTCTACTGCAGTGTCAAGCGGACTAGTTGCTTAGTTTATTTTCAAGGGTGTGTTGTGCTGAGGCCCCAGCAGAACTATGTTTATGTTCTTTCTTGTTATTTGAACTCTTTAGTACGTACAGTAATACTAGTACTATGTCTTACTACTGTTCTTCTTGCAGTTGGTACTACTGCTCGTATCTTCGTGTTCCTACTGTACTTAATTGCTCCTTCAGATTGCAGGATCCACGTGGCATTCAAGGTCTCGAAGGTAGATTCCGCATCCGCACCCGGTTTGCGGGCTCGACGCGCGCGCAACCGGCTTCCGCCGCGATAGCCACCATGCGCGCCTCCTCCGCGCGGGCAGAGACAACAATGACACGCTAGTTCCTCCTCGCCGACGTGCTGGAGCACGCGCTCGTCCTCCTCTTCGTACGATGTGTGCATAGACGTAGCTCCACCAGCTGCTCGCGTGCTTGGCAGCGCGGCAACATCGCGAGGAGGGACTGCAGACGACGTGAGCGGGCGAGCCTTCAGCTTCATGGCACAGGGATGGCGGCGACACGGCGGTGATGGGCGAGAAATTGTTGGCCGGAGCAGGCGGGCGCCGGCATGCGCAACGGCGGCGGCGGCATATTGATGAGTGCGCGTGTGGGAGCTTACTTTAGTTTTATATATAAGGTTGGTCAAACTGAAAAGAAAACCGTACTAGTACACGTAAACATTAGACTTAGGCAACGCTTTTATTAGTTAGTACCACAGCCACGATACGGAATCCTGTGCAAGCGCGTGAACCGCGGCCGCGCGGTCGATCGAACGGTGCGTCACCGTGTCGCGCTCGAAGGACATCCACCGAACCTTTTTGTGTGTGTGAAAACAATCCTCGAATATTACTCAACTTTTTTTTCCTGTGAAAGTTCTTGACGCTGCAATATTTCCATATATTTGAATTTAGCTCCAGTTCGTGTTTATTTGGATTTGGACGTTTTAGGTGCGCCCTAGTTTTTTTTAATATTGATTTTGTGTGTGTGACTGAGAGAGAATGTGTGTATGTGTCCATATGTGTGTTGTGACGGAAGGGCAATGTGGAGACGGTGTGCGTGTGATACAGACATAGAGAGGTGTGAATGTGCAAATGATCATGCATGAGTGAGACATAGACAGATGCCGATACGTTGTGTATACATGAGAGAACGGTCTTCTAGTTTACTTGTGTGTGTGTGTGTGAGAGAGAGAGAGAGAGAGAGGGAGAGATAGAGAGAGAGAGAGAGAGAGAGAGAGAGGAGCATCCGTAACACAACAACCATCTCTCTCGATTCGTCCGTCCCTCGCACGGTCGCATGCAACACATGCATCAACGCGCACATTTTGACACCCTCACCCGGCCCCTGCCCACCTCAAGGCCCGCACAATCTCTTCGTGAATACCCATTTCTCTCCTTAGGTTTGTTTTCTCTCAATATCTGACACACACACACAGAGACACACGCAGCACAACACACACACACACACTCCCCGAGCACACAATTCATCCCCATCCAAGGTTATACGGCGACCACTCTCGCTTGTGCTTCTTTGCACCCCAACATGCACAACACCTCAATCTTCAAAGAGGGCATCGAGCAGATCGAAGACGGCGACCACACCACGCTAGAGAATGCGGGGTCATTTGGAAGCAGGGTGATGTGACGACGGCTGACTGACTCCTCCCCCCACCCTCTCTCTCTCTTGCACAAAATTACCAATCCCTCTCTCCCCCGCACAAAATTGTCAATCCCCCAACCCACGAGATCCTTCCCCTCTCGTCCATGTTTTTCCAGCTCTCTCATCAAACATGTTGTCTCTTCTCCTTCCACGTATACAGAATCCAGATGCACACGCATCTCATGTATATTACATGTATCCATCTTTCTCACAGACCTAACTTCTTCCTCTCTCTTTCTCTCTCTATCTCTCTCTCTGTCTCGTTAGGTTTGTCTCCTACTCTCTCGTCCACATGCATACAATCTTTCCCGCCCTATCTGCTCCATCTTCAAAAGCTCTCTCTGCACATTTCATTCACACATTGGGATATGTCAAAATGTTGCTTCTATAATGGCTGATGTAGAGTTATGGTTGTTTTTGTTGCATCCTACAAAGTAATAACTATGAAATGCATTTAGCTTCTCATTTGACTGGGATTATGTGAGTTTGAGCATGTTGTGAAGTACTATAGACCTTGTATACATCTTGGGATTCGACAATGATTGTAACTATTGAATTGTATAGACCATTACATTCGAAGTCAATAGCCTAATATATTTATTTCACAATTTCAACAAATGATTAGTTCACTACAAACTAAGAAAACAAATGTGTACTCCCTCCGTTTTTATTTAAGTCCGCGTATTAGCATTGGTCAAAGTCAAGTTTTGTAAACTCTCAGAAAGCTTATAACAAAAAATATTAACATATACAATAACAAATAAATACCATTAGATTCATTATTGAATGTACTTTCACATCATACATATTTGTTATGGTAAATGTTTATATTTTTCTATGAACTTGGTCAAACTTTAGGAAGTTTGACTTCGGTCAAACCTAATATGCAGAGTTTACTACTACTACTCGCTAGTTGCTTAGCTGAATCACTCAACACGCCACAAGGGGAGTCCAGTGTCACAAAATTTTGAGGGCGGCGGGAAAATCTCCCGCGACCCTGATTCGAGCAGTGGGAAGTTACCATCATAGCCTTCGGAACAGGCCTACGGATGACGCTTGGTAGGGGGCTGTTTTCGTAACTTCAGGTTCACCCTACCCAGCCAACCCCACCCCGGCACCCAGAGTAGTACACCTGAATACTCCCCATTTTCTATCCCCACCGCAAAATAGAATTCTCCACGGCACCGCAGCCTTCGTGCTCCTCCCCTTTACATCGGCGCACTCGTCCACCGCAGCGCATCTGCCTCATCGCCGACCTCATACGCCACACTGGAGCCGGTCCACCGTCGTCGTCGTACACGGAGCCTCTTCCCCGGCATCGTCTTCCACGGTCTCGGATCTGCTTCCCGGGAGCCGACGCCAAGCGCAGAAGTACCACCGTCGTGGACAATGAACTGACTCCCGTTGCCGACCATGACTCACAGAGGCCGCCGCGACCATCGTTCTCCTCCTCGATTGGTAATGTGTGTATTGAATCACTTAGTAGTACATGTGCAGTTCCAATTTTGTTCATACCTACCCTTCAAATTGTTGGGGAACGTAGTAATTTCAAAAAAATTCTACGCACACGCAAGATCATGGTGATGCATAGCAACGAGAGGGGAGAGTGTTGTCCACGTACCCTCGTAGACCGAAAGCAGAAGCGTTAACACAACGCGGTTGATGTAGTCGTACGTCTTCACGATCCGACCGATCAAGTACCGAACGCACGGCACCTCCGAGTTCAGCACACGTTCAGCTCGATGACATCCCTCGAACTCCGATCCAGCCGAGTGTTGAGGGAGAGTTTCGTCAGCACGACGGCGTGGTGACGATGATGATGTTCTACCGACGCAGGGCTTCGCCTAAGCTCCGCTACGATATTATCGAGGTGTAATATGGTGGAGGGGGCCCCCGCACACGGCTAAAAGATCGTTGATCAATTGTGTGTCGAGAGGTGCCCCCTGCCCCCGTATATAAAGGATCAAGGGGGAGGCCGGCGGCCAAGGGAGGAGAGGCGCGCCAGGAGGAGTCCTACTCCTACCGGGAGTAGGACAACTCCCCTTTCCATGTTGGACTAGGAGAGGAAGGGGGAAGAGGTGGAGAGGAGGAAGGAAGGGGGGCACCGCCCCCCTCTCCTTGTCCTATTCGGACTGGGGGGGAGGGGCGCGCGGCCCTGCCCTGGCCTCCTCTCCTCTCTTCCACCTAGGCCCACTAAGGCCCATTAAGTTACCGGGGGGTTCCGGTAACCTCCCGGTACTCCGGAAAAATCCCGATTTCACCCGGAACACTTCCGATGTCCAAACATAGGCTTCCAATATATCAATCTTTATGTCTCGACCATTTCGAGACTCCTCGTCATGTCCGTGATCACATCCGAGACTCTGAACAACCTTCGGTACATCAAGACATATAAACTCATAATATAACTGTCATCGTAACGTTAAGCGTGCGGACCCTACGGGTTCGAGAACTATGTAGACATGACCGAGACACCTCTCCGGTCAATAACCAATAGCGGAACCTGGATGCTCATATTGGTTCCTACATATTCTATGAAGATCTTTATCGGTCAGACCGCATTACAACATACGTTGTTCCCTTTGTCATCGGTATGTTACTTGCCCGAGATTCGATCGTCGGTATCTCTATACCTAATTCAATCTCGTTACCGGCAAGTCTCTTTACTCGTTCCGTAATACATCATCCCGCAACTAGCTCATTAGTTGCAATGCTTGCAAGGCTTATAGTGATGTGCATTACCGAGTGGGCCCAGAGATACCTCTCCGACAATCGGAGTGACAAATCCTAATCTCGAAATACGCCAACCCAACAAGTACCTTCGGAGACACCTGTAGAGCACCTTTATAATCACCCAGTTACGTTGTGACGTTTGGTAGCACACAAAGTGTTCCTCCGGTAAACGGGAGTTGCATAATCTCATAGTCATAGGAACATGTATAAGTCATGATGAAAGCAATAACAACATACTAAACGATCGAGTGCTAAGCTAACGGAATGGGTCAAGTCAATCACATCATTCTCCTAATGATGTGATCCCATTAATCAAATGACAACTCATGTCTATGGCTAGGAAACATAACCATCTTTGATCAACGAGCTAGTCAAGTAGAGGCATACTAGTGACACTCTGTTTGTCTATGTATTCACACATGTATTATGTTTCCGGTTAATACAATTCTAGCATGAATAATAAACATTTATCATGATATAAGGAAATAAATAATACTTTATTATTGCCACTAGGGCATATTTCCTTCAGTCTCCCACTTGCACTAGAGTCAATAATCTAGATTACACGGTAATGATTCTTACACCCATGGAGTCTTGGTGCTGATCATGTTTTGCTCGTGGAAGAGGCTTAGTCAACGGATCTGCAACATTCAGATCTGTATGTATCTTGCAAATTTCTATGTCTCCCACCTGGACTAAATCCCGGATGGAATTGAAGCGTCTTTTGATGTGCTTGGTTCTCTTGTGAAATCTGGATTCCTTTGCTAAGGCAATTGCACCAGTATTGTCACAAAAGATTTTCATTGGTCCCGATGCACTAGGTATGACACCTAGATCGGATATGAACTCCTTCATCCAGACTCCTTCATTTGCTGCTTCCGAAGCAGCTATGTACTCCGCTTCACACGTAGATCCCGCCACGACACTTTGCTTAGAACTGCACCAACTGACAGCTCCACCGTTCAATGTAAACACGTATCCGGTTTGCGATTTAGAATCGTCCGGATCAGTATCAAAGCTTGCATCAACATAACCATTTACGATGAGCTCTTTGTCTCCTCCATAAACGAGAAACATATCCTTAGTCCTTTTCAGGTATTTCAGGATGTTCTTGACCGCTGTCCAGTGATCCACTCCTGGATTACTTTGGTACCTCCCTGCTAAACTTATAGCAAGGCGCACATCAGGTCTGGTACACAGCATTGCATACATGATAGAGCCTAGGGTTGAAGCATAGGGAACATCTTTCATCTTCTCTCTATCTTCTGCAGTGGTCGGGCATTGAGTCTTACTCAATCTCACACCTTGTAGTACAGGCAAGAACCCTTTCTTTGCTTGATCCATTTTGAACTTCTTCAAAACTTTGTCAAGGTATGTGCTTTGTGAAAGTCCAATTAAGCGTCTTGATCTATCTCTATAGATCTTGATGCCTAATATATATGCAGCTTCACCGAGGTCTTTCATTGAAAAAAATCTTATTCAATTATCCCTTTATGCTATCCAGAAATTCTATATCATTTCCAATCAGCAATATGTCATCCACATATAATATCAGAAATGCTACTGAGCTCCCACTCACTTTCTTGTAAATACAGGCTTCTCCAAAAGTCTGTATAAACCAAATGCTTTGATCACACTATCAAAGCGTTTATTCCAACTCCGAGAGGTTTGCACCAGTCCATAAATGGATCGCTGGAGCTTGCACACTTTGTTAGCTCCCTTTGGATCGACAAAACCTTCCGGTTGCATCATATACAACTCTTCTTCCAGAAATCCATTCAGGAATGCAGTTTTGACATCCATTTGCCAAATTTCATAATCATAAAATGCGGCAATTGCTAACATGATTCGGACAGACTTAAGCATCGCTACGGGTGAGAAGGTCTCATCGTAGTCAATCCCTTGAACTTTTCGAAAACCTTTCGCAACAAGTCGAGCTTTATAGACAGTAACATTACCGTCAGCGTCAGTCTTCTTCTTGAAGATCCATTTATTTTCAATGGCTTGCCGATCATCGGGCAAGTCAACCAAAGTCCATACTTTGTTCTCATACATGGATCCCATCTCGGATTTCATGGCCTCAAGCCATTTTGCGGAATCTGGGCTCACCATCGCTTCTTCATAGTTCGTAGGTTCGTCATGGTCTAGTAACATAACCTCCAGAATAGGATTACCGTACCACTCTGGTGCGGATCTTAATCTGGTTGACCTCCGAGGTTCAGTAATAACTTGATCTGAAGTTTCATGATCATTATCATTAACTTCCCCACTAATTGGCGTAGGTGTCGCAGAAACTGGTTTCTGTGATGATCCAATAAGGGAGTAGGTACAGTTACCTCATTAAGTTCTACTTTCCTTCCACTCACTTCTTTCGAGAGAAACTCCTTCTCTAGAAAGGATCCATTCTTAGCAACGAATGTCTTGCCTTCGGATCTGTGATAGAAGGTGTACCCAACAGTCTCCTTTGGGTATCCTATGAAGACACATTTCTCCGATTTAGGTTCGAGCTTATCAGGTTGAAGTTTCTTCACATAAGCATCGCAACCCCAAACTTTAAGATACGACAACTTTGGTTTCTTGCCAAACCATAGTTCATAAGGTGTCGTTTCAACGGATTTTGATGGTGCCCTATTTAGAGTGAATGCGGCCGTCTCTAAAGCATAACCCCAAAACGACAGCGGTAAATCAGTAGGAGACATCATAGATCGCACCATATCTAGTAAAGTACGATTACGATGTTCGGACACACCATTACGCTGTGGTGTTCCGGGTGGCGTGAGTTGCGAAACTATTCCGCATTGTTTCAAATGAAGACCAAACTCATAACTCAAATATTCTCCTCCACGATCAGATCGTAGAAATTTTATTTTCTTGTTACGATGAGTTTCAACTTCACTCTGAAATTCTTTGAACTTTTCAAATGTTTCAGACTTATGTTTCATTAAGTAGATATACCCATATCTGCTCAAATCATCTGTGAAGGTGAGAAAATAATGATATCCGCCACGAGCCTCAATATTCATCGGAGCACATACATCTATATGTATGATTTCCAATAAATCTGTTGCTCTCTCCGTAGTTCCGGAGAACGGTGTTTTAGTCATCTTGCCCATGAGGCACGGTTCGCAAGTACCAAGTGATTCCAAAAGTCCATCAGTATGGAGTTTCTTCATGCGCTTTACACCGATATGACCTAAACGGAGTGCCACAAATAAGTTGCACTATCATTATCAACTCTGCATCTTTTGGCTTCGACATTATGAATATGTGTATCACTACTATCGAGATTCAACAAAAATAGACCACTCTTCAAGGGTGCATGACCATAAAAGATATTATTCATATAAATAGAACAACCATTATTCTCTGATTTAAATGAATAATCGTCTCGCATCAAACAAGATCCAGATATAATGTTCATGCTCAATGCTGGCACCAAATAACAATTATTTAGGTCTAATACTAATCCCGAAGGTAGATGTAGAGGTAGCGTGCCGACCGCGATCACATCGACTTTGGAACCATTTCCCACACGCATCGTCACCTCGTCCTTAGCCAATCTTCGCTTAATCCATAGCCCCTGTTTCGAGTTGCAAATATTAGCAACAGAACCAGTATCAAATACCCAGGTGCTACTGCGAGCATTAGTAAGGTACACATCAATAACATGTATATCACATATACCTTTTTTAACCTTGCCATCCTTCTTATCCGTCAAATACTTGGGGCAGTTCCGCTTCAAGTGACCAGTCTGCTTGCAGTAGAAGCACTCAGTTTCAGGCTTAGGTCCAGACTTGGGTTTCTTCTCCTGAACAGCAACTTGCTTGCTGTTCTTCTTGAAGTTCCCCTTCTTCTTCCCTTTGCCCTTTTTCTTGAAACTAGTGGTCTTACTGACCATCAACACTTGATGCTCCTTTTTGATTTCTACCTCCGCTGCCTTTAGCATTGTGAAGAGCTCGGGAATTGTCTTATTCATCCCTTGCATGTTATAGTTCATCACGAAGCTCTTGTAGCTTGGTGGCAGTGATTGAAGAATTCTGTCAATGACGCTATCATCCGGAAGATTAACTCCCAGTTGAATCAAGTGATTATTATACCCAGACATTTTGAGTATATGCTCACTGACAGAACTATTCTCTTCCATCTTGCAGCTGTAGAACTTAATGGAGACTTCATATCTCTCAATCCGGGCATTTGCTTGAAATATTAACTTCAACTCCTGGAACATCTCATATGCTCCATGACGTTCAAAACGTCGTTGAAGACCCGGCTCTAAGCCGTAAAGCATGGCACACTGAACTATCGAGTAGTCATCAGCTTTGCTCTGCCAGACGTTCATAACTTCTGGTGTTGCTCTTGCAGGAGGCCTGGCACCTAGCGGTGCTTCCAGGACGTAATTCTTCTGTGCAGCAATAAGGATAATCCTCAAGTTACGGACCCAGTCCGTGTAATTGCTACCATCATCTTTCAACTTTGCTTTCTCAAGGAACGCATTAAAATTCAACGGAACAACAACACGGGCCATTTATCTACAATTAACATAGACAAGCAAGATACTATCAGGTACTAAGTTCATGATAAATTTAAGTTCTATTAATCACATTACTTAAGAACTCCCACTTAGATAGACATCCCTCTAATCATCTAAGTGATTACGTGATCCAAATCAACTAAACCATGTCCGATCATCACGTGAGATGGAGTAGTTTCAATGGTGAACATCACTATGTTGATCATATCGACTATATGATTCACGCTCGACCTTTCGGTCTCCGTGTTCTGACGCCATATCTGCATATGCTAGGCTCGTCAAGTTTAACCTGAGTATTCCGCGTGTGCAACTGTTTTGCACCTGTTGTATTTGAACGTAGAGCCTATCACACCCGATCATCACGTGGTGTCTCAGCACGAAGAACTTTTGCAACGGTGCATACTCAGGGAGAACACTTATACTTTGATAATTTAGTGAGGGATCATCTTATAATGCTACCGTCAATCAAAGCAAGATAAGATGCATAAAAGATAAACATCACATGCAATCAATATAAGTGTTATGATATGGCCATCATCATCTTGTGCTTGTGATCTCCATCTCCAAAGCACCGTCATGATCACCATCATCACCGACGCGACACCTTGATCTCCATCGTAGTATCGTTGTCGTCTCGCCAACTATTGCTTCTACGACTATCGCTACCGCTTAGTGATAAAGTAAAGCAATTACATGGCGATCGCATTGCATACAATAAAGCGACAACCATATGGCTCCTGCCAGTTGCCGATAACTCGGTTACAAAACATGATCATCTCATACAATAAAATATAGCATCATGTCTTGACCATATCACATCACAACATGCCCTGCAAAAACAAGTTAGACGTCCTCTACTTTGTTGTTGCAAGTTTTACGTGGCTGCTCGGGCTTAGCAAGAACCGTTCTTACCTACGCATCAAAACCACAACGATAGTTTGTCAAGTTAGTGATGTTTTAAACTTCGCAAGGACCGGGCGTAGCCACACTCGATTCAACTAAAGTGAGAGAGACAGACACCCGCCAGTCACCTTTAAGCAACGAGTGCTCGCAACGGTGAAACCAGTCTCGCGTAAGCATACGCGTAATGTCGGTCCGGGCCGCTTCATCTCACAATACCGCTGAACCAAAGTATGACATGCTGGTAAGCAGTATGACTTATATCGCCCACAACTCACTTGTGTTCTACTCGTGCATAACATCAACGCATAAAACCTGGCTCGGATGCCACTGTTGGGGAACGTAGTAATTTCAAAAAAATTCTACGCACACGCAAGATCATGGTGATGCATAGCAACGAGAGGGGAGAGTGTTGTCCACGTACCCTCGTAGACCGAAAGCGGAAGCGTTAACACAACGCGGTTGATGTAGTCGTACGCCTTCACGATCCGACCGATCAAGTACCGAACGCACGGCACCTCCGAGTTCAGCACACGTTCAGCTCGATGACGTCCCTCGAACTCCGATTCAGCCGAGTGTTGAGGGAGAGTTTCGTCAGCACGACGGTGTGGTGACGATGATGATGTTCTACCAACGCAGGGCTTCGCCTAAGCTCCGCTACGATATTATCGAGGTGTAATATGGTGGAGGGGGCACCGCACACGGCTAAAAGATCGTTGATCAATTGTGTGTCGAGAGGTGCCCCCCTGCCCCCGTATATAAAGGAGCAAGGGGGAGGCCGGTGGCCAAGGGAGGAGAGGCGCGCCAGCAGGAGTCCTACTCCTACCGGGAGTAGGACTCCCCCCTTTCCATGTTGGACTAGGAGAGGAAGGAGGAAGAGGCGGAGGGGAGGAAGGAAGGGGGGGGCGCCGCCCCCCTCTCCTTGTCCTATTCGGACTGGGGGGGAGGGGCGCGCGGCCCTGCCCTGGCCTCCTCTCCTCTCTTCCACCTAGGCCCACTAAGGCCCATTAAGTTACCGGGGGGTTCCGGTAACCTCCCGGTACTCCGGAAAAAACCCGATTTCACCCGGAACACTTCCGATGTCCAAACATAGGCTTCCAATATATCAATCTTTATGTCTCAACCATTTCGAGACTCCTCGTCATGTCCGTGATCACATCCGGGACTCCGAACAACCTTCGGTACATCAAAACATATAAACTCATAATATAACTGTCATCGTAACGTTAAGCGTGCGGACCCTACGGGTTCGAGAACTATGTAGACATGACCGAGACACCTCTCCGGTCAATAACCAATAGTGGAACCTGGATGCTCATATTGGTTCCTACATATTCTACGAAGATCTTTATTGGTCAGACCGCATTACAACATACGTTGTTCCCTTTGTCATCGGTATGTTACTTGCCCGAGATTCGATCGTCGGTATCTCTATACCTAGTTCAATCTCGTTACCGGCAAGTCTCTTTACTCGTTCCGTAATACATCATCCCACAACTAGCTCATTAGTTGCAATGCTTGCAAGGCTTATAGTGATGTGCATTACCGAGTGGGCCCAGAGATACCTCTCCGACAATCGGAGTGAGAAATCCTAATCTCGAAATACGCCAACCCAACAAGTACCTTCGGAGACACCTGTAGAGCACCTTTATAATCACCCAGTTACGTTGTGACGTTTGGTAGCACACAAAGTGTTCCTCCGGTAAATGGGAGTTGCATAATCTCATAGTCATAGGAACATGTATAAGTCATGATGAAAGCAATAGCAACATACTAAACGATCGAGTGCTAAGCTAACGGAATGGGTCAAGTCAATCACATCATTCTTCTAATGATGTGATCTCGTTAATCAAATGACAACTCATGTCTATGGCTAGGAAACATAACCATCTTTGATCAACGAGCTAGTCAAGTAGAGGCATACTAGTGACACTCTGTTTGTCTATGTATTCACACATGTATTATGTTTCCGGTTAATACAATTCTAGCATGAATAATAAACATTTATCATGATATAAGGACATAAATAATACTTTATTATTGCATGTAGGGCATATTTCCTTCACAAATTTCTTGGGTGCTATTGTTCCCGTAAAAGTAATTGGTTATAGCCTCCATTGTCCAACAGAATATCAGCTTGTAATTGTGCGTCGCTCATGTATTGCGCTGTGCTTGGGTAGGTTTTTCATCTGCAACCAGTAGTGTCCCAAATGATGGAAAGGTTTTTAGAACTAGCAAGATGCCCATGAGTTGCACGCATCAAGATGCATTTGTATGAGTAGTTTATCTTGTGGGAGAAAAGGATGAACGAGGGAAGGCCTTATTTGCAAATCTGGAGAGGGGTATGGGTATCTTTTTGCAAAATTCCCATTTGTTTCCTTCCTATCTGTCAGATATAAATCGGACGGCCTATATTGCAAGAAAAAAAAGTATAGAGAAAAAAGTAGACAGTAAAGGAAGTAGAGATAAATATTAAATATTAAATAAATATAACAGTAGAGAAGAGAGTAGAGATAGCATAGACGTCGGGAAAGCATCGCGCGCGCGCGGGAAAAAGCGGCCGGGCGTGCGCTAGTTTTGGCGCGAGGCGTCCGGCGCGCTTTATAAAATCCAACGCCCTCCCACCGCTCTGTGCCTTGCCACCGCTCTCTCCCCGCACTGTGCCTCGCCACCTCTCTCTCCCCGCTCTTTTTCGCCTCGCCGCCACCGCGCCACCATGCCGCCGCGTCGCCGGGAAACTTGGGGATACCGCGGCGTCCGCGCGTGCCCCTCCGGCGGCTTCTCCGCCGAGATCCGGTTCCGCGGGATGCGCCTCGGCCTCGGCAATTTTTACACCCCCAACGAGGCCGCCCGCGCGTACGACGCGGCGGTGTGGCGCCTCTGGTGGCCTCATAGAACATTGAACTTCCCCAACGTGCTGACGTGGGAGCGGCGCAGGAGCTCGCGCCTCTGCCGCGGCTTAGCACCGACGAGGATCGTCGCGACAACCGGAGGCGAGAGCACCGTCTCGGCATCGCCGAGATGGACGAGGAAGCCATGGCGCTGTGGCGCCAACACTTCCCGCAAGACATCATCAAAGAGCGCGAGTTCTACGCGCAAAGGAGGGCGGAGAGGGATAAGAGGAGGGCGGAGCGAGCCGCCTCTCGCGAGGACAAGCGTAGGCGAAAAGCGGACGCTCAATTCAACATGAGGCTAGGAGCAGCGTTGCCCTGGGAGTCCGACGATGATCGGTATCTTCACGCCTACAGTCAGACGTCGGAGGAGGACATCACCGAGGAGGAGTTGGACGACGAGGAGTAGTTGAATTATCTTTTTTTATCTATCTATGCTGAGAACTATCCTCTACTCTCTAGTATCTACTTCTCGATCTCAGCACTGTAAACGCTTTTTTAAAGCGCCGCGCATTGCGATTCTGTTGGAGATGCTCTAACATGGCAGACGAGTGCTTTAATGTTGCCCACAAGATGCGAGAGTATTACTAGTAGTATATTTTTCTTGCCATGTTGAGATTTTAAAACCACAAGTGCGAACATGCAGCGGAGCAATGAAGACCAAACACGGGATATTCGGGACATCTTCAAGGAGCATGGCAAGTTAAAGAGGAGCTGCACCGAACCTGTAAAACGAGCTTTGGTAAGTAACACCCTTTCAATTACTTTCGTGTAGCCTCGTGTTCTTCGATGTGTATATGTTGTAGTTTCTGTTTCTCTTAAGTGAGGTGTTCTTCGATGTGTAATAAGAAGAGTCTTAATCGTCCTAATGCTTTCGTTTTTAGCTTGATGTAGGAAGTGGGTGTTCTCACCTTGTAGTCTGTTTTTATTTTTTTTCCTTTTGAATTCACTTCTCCGAGTTCTGTTTATCTGGCTTCTACTAAATGGATCTAGGTTGCTCTGAGTATTGATCTAAAAAAGAAGTAACTTCATGTCAGGATGCAGTTCCTGCGAGGAGGGAAGTATGGTCAACCTCGAGATCATGTTTCCAAAATGAGGCTGGATTACACACAAGGTGCTAGTTCCCTAATGATGCTGCATTAGACACAAGGTGCAAATTCCCAGATGATGCTGGATTACACACAAGCCAGGTGGAGTCGTCAGCTGTTCGTGTCCTCGTGGCATTAGTAAAGGCTGAAAGAAAGCATGCAGCAGCCCTTGAGAATGTAGCTGAGTTCCTGAAGAAGCGAAAAGAGCAATCAGATGCTCTCTTCACCCAAGCCAAAGAAGAGAGGAAGAAGCCGGAAATAAGCTAGCAGAGGCAGAGCAGGCTAGGCGTCTCCTGCTATCTAAAACTGTTGTCAATACAAAATTTCCTTCATAATAGCTAGGTTCAAATGTTTATCCAGTCAGCATGCCTGTTGTGATGTCCGTGCATCTATTGATGTGGCACAAAATGTTTTTTTGGGTCATGTAATAACAGCAATTACTTTCCAAACAATAACACACGAAGCATTGGACATGGTATAGTTCACGCGCAAGCCCGACATTCCAAGTTCAACTTCCACATCAAACTCATGTTCACCGATATCTGCACATTCATACATAATGTCCACAACCATGATTCACTTCAAAGCCAAAAAAATGTGAGGAGAGTTATAAATAAAGAAAATCCTCTACTAGTTCCTGCTACCAGTGCGAGCACAACAAGTCAAGACCATGCGTAAATTAATTATATTTTAGTCATTTTTTGTGTTCTAAAATGTCTGCCGGCTCGCGGAAGGACGTGTTGCCGGCACACGCGCGGATTCAATGAAGGCAGGCAGGGTAGTCTTAAGCTGGTTGCGCGCGGCGAGGAGGCGTGCTTAGCCGGGCCTGCAGCGAGTGCAGCCCTCTTGGCCGGCGCGCCGGTTCAATGCCTGCGCTATGAGAGGTCGCGTCCGTGTCAGAGCAATCACTCCCTCCAGTCCTTTTTTGTTTGGGTATAACAAAATCTCGTTTTCCATTCACATTTTACAAGTAAAATTCGTGGACAAACTTCGACCCAAAGTACGATGGGGACTAGTAAACCAGAATGGAGGTAGTAGTTTTTTTAATCAAAGAAGGGTTTCCCCTTCCGATTTTCATTACTGAAAACCAGTATCTAAATCTAAACCATAGTATTTGCCCTAGAACTACCAGGTTCAACATCTCGCAACATAAACCCATACAACCTCCATCGCAAAAAAACCATACAACCATACGCCAAGGAGGTACGTAGTACTATGAATTCCATTTTCGCTCCATACCAATCATTCTAATAACTACTTACTACTTATAACGCGCCATTGAAAATCGGAACTCTTAACCCCGCTAAAAAATGATATTTTAAACGTGGCTACTCGATCTGTGGCAACTGGCGAGCCACCGCGCTCCAAGTCGTTCACCTGTGGTCCCGACCATCAACTCCTACGGATCAAATTATCACGCGAGCTGACTATTCCTACAAAGGTGCTCCACCACGTACCCAGTACCCGCGAATGCAGCAATCGTGCACCTAGGGTTTTAGGGTTTATTTGTTAATGTCGCCTTTACGTAACACTCATGTGTGCGAGACAGCGAGAGGCCGACTGCGTGCGTGCGCCTCTTCTCTTCGTATATGTACTCCACCGTTTGTCTGGTGTCCAAAAAATTATAATAACTACTAGCAATGTGCCAATGCGTTGCCACACGATCAAAGTAGATTAATACATATTCACCGATTTGATAGAAAAAATTCTAGTTTTGAAATACGTATATCACTAAAAATATGTTATGTTTCACTCAAAATATATTCCTTTGGCGGTTTTGATGAGATAAGGGAGGAATGTTGTTGGTTTCAAGATTCGAGAAATGGTATATGTCTAATTTCTACTCTTACTAGCAAGATGCCCGTGCGTTGCACGGAACATCAAGATCTTGTGGGAGAAAAGGATGAACGAGGGAAGGCCTTATCTGCAAATGTGGTGAAGAGTGCGGGTAAATTGCCATATGTTCCTTCCTATCCGCCAGATATAAATCGGACGACCTACATTGCAGGATGGCAGGCCCACCATCATCACCAACTCTATTTTTTATCCCTACTCTTATAAAAAGCATTGTCGGTGATGATCGTGTGCCTGCCATCCTGCAATATAGGCCGTCCGATCTATATCTGACGGATAGGAAGGAAACTATGGCAATTTTGCAAAAAGATACCCACACCCCTCTCCACATTTGCAAATAAGGCCTTCCCTCGTTCATCCTTTTCCCCCACAAGATAAACTACTCATACAAATGCATCTTGATGTTCCGTGCAACGCATGGGCATCTTGCTAGTTGTTGCAAAAAGCCCATGTGTGTGTGAGAGAGAGGGAGAGTGGAGGAGGACGGAGTGCATGTGTGACAAAGACACAAGGAGTGTGTGTGTGCGATAGGTATCAGCTTAAAATGAGGCGATAGTGTGTGTGTGCATGATCGAGAGGGCGTGTCTCAAGAAGGGAAGAAAAATCTACATAGATACAAGGAGCGGGAGAGAGACATGTATGCGATGGTGGAAGCACGAGTGTGCGGGTGTATAAACCTATCTAGAGGCTAGCTAGTCGATAAATGTTTGTGAGAGAAATACGAGTCGGGGTGCGAAAGCGAGAGTTTTGTGTGTGTGAGAGAGAGACAGTAGTCGGGAAGGGGAGTGGAAGCAGGAGTTGTGTGTGTGTCTGTGAGAGAGAGAGGAGACGGTAGTCGGGGTTGTCTGATCGGTAAACAAATGAATAATGTCAGTCTGGGATGGAGACGAAAAGGAGACCGCAACAAATGTTGTGTCTACAGGAGAGAGAAAGAGAGAGTAATTTTAGTGGTATGAGTCATATATAGAGACATATAGGGTGTGTGAGAGAATCCCATAGAGAGAAAGACAAAGTGAAAGACGAGTGGAGACTGTGTGTGTGGCGGTGAAAAAGAAAGCTTAGGTACCGAGTGATACCAGAGAACAGTAGAGACGTGAGAGATAATGAAAACCGTGTAATGTATAATGATAGGGAGAGTGTGACACTTCTCAAGGGAGACGTCGAGAGACCATGTTTGCGAGGATAGGAGAAACATGAAGTGAGCATGCGGGTGAGCTGGAGAAAAGCGAGTGATAGCTACCTGAAGGAGCATGCATGCGAGAGAGATGGGCGTGAAAGGAGTGAACAAAAAAGGGATTCAAATTTTTGAATTCGAGATGATGATACATGTAATCCATACTCGAACCAAAATTGATCTATCAAACATGCGTACTCATATGAATTCACGCACATCTATGTTATTTAATATGTAGATATTACTGATCCATACATTTTAGTAGAACATAATTTGTTTAAATTTTTTCGAATTCAACCTTAAGATTTCGAGATCGTTGTATTTGTAAATCATATTATACATATAAAGGAGCAAAATTCTTTGTTGTGCTTTTGAAAGTATATATAAAAAAATGATGTATATAGAATGTAATTCCAATTGAAAATGGATCCCGCCCGAAAAAAAAAGAATACAAACGGGATTCGAATTGAGTTAGCATGGTAAACGTGCACTCTGCAAAATTTGAACGAAGCGGGGAAAGTCGCAGTAACCGCCCGAAACCAAAATCTGCGAGATGGAAATCACTACTGCCTATCCCTGCCACGCAAAGCCTATCTGCTGGATTTCTATAGGTTTCGATAGGGGTAGGTTTGTAATTTCACCCAAACGTGACGTAATCGTCTCTCACCCGGATTCATACACGGTGGGCGCCAAAACACAGTGTGTCCTCGGCCGAAATCGACTCCCTCCCTGATTCATATTCATACACGGTGGGCGCCAAAAACAAACTCTCGTCGGCAAATATTCGGTGTATGCGAGATTACCGTCCTATCCCCAACCGACTAATGTTGCTGTGATGTAGTAGAAATTTGAAACGGGGGCTAAGTTTGTAAATTTCCTCGCATTTGAGACAAGCGCGCCCTGAATACATGGTTCCCCCTTCCTCTCTACCTCCCTTTTCCCCATTCGTACTCTGTGGGCGCCAAAACACCATCTCCACCCCACCCTCCTCCGTCCGTCGCCGTCCGCCACCCCATCCACCGCCGTCCTCCTCCACCATGCCGGAGCTGATACCCCGACGCCGCCGTCCACTACAAGAGATCGACCTCTCTCATCCACGGCTTCCGACCGGGATCCTCGCATCCCGTCCTCTCGCTTCATCCCCGCCATCGTCCACCTTGCCGGCACCACTCCTACGACCGTCTCGTCCACCGCGCCCCACCGCCACCGTCTACCCTCCTAGATCTGCTTCCACGCCACCGACAGCCATCGCTACCGCAACACCGTCAAATTCTCAGCAGATGCATACACAGCGCCGCACCAGAGGTGGTACTCTTTCGTATCTGCTCAACTTATTTATCGCAGCAAGAAAATAGATCGCCACTGCTTTACTCTGATTTCTTGTCTTGGTTGCGAAGTTGCCTTTGTCCGGTTTGCACCTTCAGATCCGCCATGGCACGCTCAACACTATACTCCCAATGCTTATGGTTTTCCCCTTTTATATTCCACACTAGTTAAATCACATTAGACTAAATTTCAAAATTGGGTCAGTCGATTTTTCAGAGCTCGCCGGTGCGATCGAAGGGGCTCGGGTGGTTGTGGGGCCTCGCCGAACAAAGAAAACTCGACGCGGGTGGGGGTTGGGGCGGGGGTGGGGGTGGGGGTGGCGGAGGAACACAGGCGGTGGGGGCCGGCGGCCCGTGCGGTGTTCTGTATGGGAAGAATCGGAGACGAGGAAGAAGAAGGGTTAGGAGACGTAGGATCTTCATCCAACCGCCTGAAATGGTCGAGAGACAGCTGGGAGTTGCATTCTTAATGCGCTCTGGTTCATCATGTGTGGGCACTGCGCAACCAACATTTTATTATCCAAAATCTGCTTGCTCTTCTTTACCATGTTCCTCTTCCGTTCTTCTTTAATATGTACTCTCTCCATTCCTAAATACAAGTCTTTGTATAGATTCCACCATGGACTACATATGGAGCAAAATGAGTGAATCTACACTCTAAAATGTATCTGGATACATCTGTATGTGATCCATAGTGGAAATCTCTACCAAGACTTATATTTTGGAATGGAGGGAGTATGATAGTAGTACAATATGTTCCTTGTACTGAAGATGAGCAGGGACATTTGCAGTGTAGAGGTCTATACGGTCGGTTGTGATGGACACTTTGAGCCTCTTTGATTCGTAGGATCTTGTAAACATAGGAATAGGATTTGTAGTGGCCTGCCCACTTGAATCCTATAAGAATAGCAAGGAAATGCGGGGAGCTGTGTCGCCTTTGAGAGTTACACTGATATTAACAGTACCGCACCTTCACTTGAAGAGAGCTGGTATCCGAAGCCTTTCTAGCCATACCGGCAATACTAGCACATATATTCCAGCAAGTTCCACTTTGCTGATTTTACTCTGATGCTTAAGGTTTTCCCGTTATATCTACACTATGATCTGTGTAGCTGCTTTGTGTCGCACTAGCAGCAGTCCACTCTTGAAGCTAAACACTGCAATGACTTACAAAATTGGCACCAAGGCATTGAGTGCCATTCTGGATGCAATGAAACTCATACGCTCCCCACCTGTTGATTCTTGTTCAGAATATGATCCTAATGACTATTCTAACCTCGACGAGTCAAAGGCAGATGGCCTGTCCTGTTCACCCATCAAGGTGCCTGTTCTAATTTGGCAATGTTTTATTGATTGCGGGTATCTTGCATATGTTGTCTTGCATTTCTTCTACTTTGTTGCACCGCCATCTGCTTAGTTTACTCATCATATATGTCGAGATGCCATGCCCATCCATTATCAATACATATTCCATCTGTCATCATACCATGTTTTCCACTCAAATGTTGTTCTTGTGCATCAGACATCAAAAAGGAAGAGGGTGATTGCCGAACCTGAAGGAGCACCAGCAAAGTCCTCGAAAAATGTGGTGGTGCCGGAGAAATCAGACAGCACCCCACTTATATTGGCTGTACAACCAGTGACACAAAACGTAGGACCAACTCCAGCAGACTGTACCCATACTTCACTGGCCACACCACTAGCCCCACCACACAGGACCTGCACTCCAGCAAAAGGTATACCGATTTCATTTGCCATAGCACCAGCTGTACCACAGAAAAATCCCACTCTAGCAAAAAGTACAGCAAGTCCACCGGCCGACGACCTATCCCAACTGCAGAGACGGCCAATTCCTGCAGATTGGAACCCCATTTTATTTATTCCCAGTTTAAAAGACAATGCTTTCAATGTTGTTAGGGACTATGTGCATATATTCCCATCATGGGAAGATTATTGTGAAGACAAACACCATTTTCACATCTTCCTGTCCAACTTACGTGTAAGTGCTATTATTCATGGTTATTATTTTCCTGTTTTCTGTTGATTGAACACATCAATGATTTACATTACATTGTTGTAACTAGGCGAGGGTCAATCTGGATAGTCATGACGAGCAAAGCTTGCTTGTGCTTTTCAAGGAAGCATTGCAGCAGTATCGGTATTACCTGAGGAAATCACACTTTGATGGCAAGTCTATAAACGAATTTCCGGTGAAGTCTCGTGTGCTAAATTTAGAAGACATTGAATGGAAAAACCTTGTTATGCACTGGTCTCGTTCCCAGGATGTGGTACTGTCTATGAAATCACATGAAAATTTGAACTTCTACTTTTCCGCATGTGCCTTACGGATCTTTTTTGCAGGAAATCTGCTCGAAGAAGAATTCCGGTTTGACAAGAACGACAGGATATCGCAAATATGCTGCCCGCTGCTTTGCTCTTGTTAGTACCTGTTGTCCTGTATCACTGTACTTGCATACATACCTGGTTCATTATGTGACAGCAGTATGCATGATAGCTTGCTTATCAATTGTTCGCTCCAAATTATCTGATCTGTATGAATGGTTACATTAGTGTAGAATATATCCAATGCCAATGTTTTTTTAGCTCTGCATTGTGCTTGTAAGTACATGCTGTCCTTTATCAGTGTACTTATAATGACAGGTAGTTGTTCATGTACCATCACTCTGCAGCTTATTTTCCTTTGCCCTCCATTTTCTACACATCAGATCTATATTTACTCTTACCATAAGGTTGGTACTGAAGAAGTTTAGCTATGCATTGCTCTTGGCTGTACCTTCTGCCTGTATCGCTGCACTTACATTTATAGCTACTTGGTTATGTAGCATCACTCTTCATCTTATCTTAAATATTCTCCATTTTTTCGTATATTATCACATCTATATTTACTCTTAACAAAATGTAGAATAAAGGCAATGCTTTTGAAGAAGATTCTGTGGTAAACTTCTTGAATTGCCCCCCCCATCAGCATGGACAAGGCCTTTATAGAGCCTGTCTTCACCAATAATGTAAGTTTGTCCATCTCAAGCCTTCAAACTTTGTTGTATATATTTGGTTAGGCATGACTGCAACAGCTGTTTATTTTTGGTGTTTGCATCAAATTGCTTGCTTAAAGTTTATTATGTAGTTCATAAACAAAAGTTTGTCCTTTCTCAATTTAAGTTTCCAGTTGTACAACCAAGTTCCTTCTTCATACCATGTAAATTAAACTATACAGAGCAAGTGATCTTCTTTTGCACTGCATGTATGCTTCTGTTCTTCATCCGTAATCCAGTGGTGTGGTGAACCTACCCACGACAGCACAATGTCATATTCTGCAATGTCTTAATTATGAACAATGTCATATCATTCTACTATTATTTAAACCGTCTCTTTATTTGCCAATCTGAAATGGTATAAATTGACGGTACACTAACCATTGATACTTATGAGTTCTTGATCTGTAATCCAGTGGTGTCGTGAAGCTGCCAACTCCTTCACAATGTCATTTCCTGCCATGTCTTGACCTGAACAATACCATATTGTGTTAATGGAATTTTAAACTGTGTCACTTTATTCATCAGTAAGAAATGTGATGAATTGTCAGCACGGATACTTTTATGTGCAAAACCTGTCATCTGTCTGCTTGTTTATCTTTCAGAGTGAGGAAGATATAAGTGTTGAACAAGCGCAGTCTCATCATCTTGCTCAGCTGCTTGCACTGCAGCTCCCCAGCAGGGCTAACCTTTCTTGAACTCTATTGAAGTGTTGTCGGTTTTGTATATTATTTTGTCGGCGTGTTTCTTTGCACTAGTGGAGATCTTTGATGCCCAGTGTATGTAATCTGCTGTCTGCTTGTGCTTTATTATCATAGTGGCGAACTTTGATGCCCAGTGGATGTAATATGTCGTAATTTCTTTATTGTATAGTCTAGGTTTTTTCTTATTCACGATGCTGCAGTTATTTTACTGTATATATATCCTGTCTTCGCAGTAAACCGGCCAAACCATAAAATTACGGTACATAATCGGGCCATCATGCAATCACGATGTAGGTTGGGCCTGAAACGTGCTGAACAGCTCATGGGCTGGCAGCAGCCCGAAATGAACCCCGGCCCATGATTGTGTGAATCAAATCACTGGCTTTTAACAAGCCAAAATTGTCTCGGTCCTTGTTTGGCCCAATCAGATATCGGCTGCGAGCAGGCCGGATGCAAACCAGGCCGTAGTTAGGCCCAACTATATGACGGGCTTTTAACAGGCCAAAATTAATATAGGGCCGAAATGTTAAACGGGCCCTTAACAGGCCAAAACTAATATCAGGCCGAATTACTAAGTGGGCCTTTAGCAAGTGGGCCCAAAAGCATAGTGTCCAGTTGACGAGCCGACTCTGATATGGGCCATAATTAAGCCCAAAGCCTCTTAAAGGGTCGGACCTGATCTGGGCCGTAATTTGGCCCAAAACGTGGTAGGCTTTTAACGGGCCGGATCTCATATGGGCCACTATTAGGCCTAGAGCGTGGCAGGCCATTAATGGACCGGATCAAATATGGGCCGGCATTTGGCCCAAAACATGGCAGCCAGTTAATGGGCCGGCCTACTAGGGTCCTCAAAATCTTGTGGGCCTACAGCTGGGCCGACCCATTAATGTCGGCAAAATCTCATGGGCCTTTAGCTGGGCCGGCCCATTATGATCCGCGAGAATCTTGTGGGCCTTTACCTGGGCCGGCCCATTATGGCACACAAAAATCTTATGGGCCTTTACCTGGGCCGGCCCATTATGGCCCGCAAAATCTTGTGGGCCTTTAGCTGGGCCAGCCCATTACGGTCCGCAAAATCTCGTGGGCCTTTAGCTGGGCCGGCCCATTATGGTCCGCAAAATCTTGTGGGCCTTCAGTTGGGCCGGCCCATTTAAACTTGATGGGCCGGTCCACGTGTCAACATATCATAGGCGCGTCTCGCCCATTGGATGAGTGACACCTGTGCCAACGCGGACCTGACACGTGTCTCCTCCAGCCAATGATGATTTTACATGTGGAAAATCCCCATTAGTCGGGGCTGTTAATGGGTTATTGGATCCAAAATCCGACCCGATAGCTTAACGGCGTTCCGTTACGGTGGATGCCACATGTCGGTCACCCTTGACGAAAGCACTTCTGTGATGCGCGATTTATCGTCATGGAAGTGGACACTTCCGTGATGATAATTTTGGTAATGTCATGGAACACTTCTACGACAGCACAGGTATGACTATCTTGATTCTGTCATAAATTTGTCTTGGATGTACATGCATGACAAAAAACGCGACCTACTGTGACAAACACGTATCATCACGGAAGTGTTTTTTTTTGTAGTGAGCGTGGTGTCCTCCATAGGCCTCGGAGTGACACTTGCGTAGGATCTGTTCCTGTTCATGCTCAGGTACACAACGCCTAATAACACCATCTACTCCTTCTTTATAAATATGTGGGTCATCCCAAAAGTAATGTCTCAAATCATAGAAAAACTTTTTCTTTTGCTGGTATGTGAAACTAGGTGGTATAAATTTAGCAACAATGTAATTAGCATAATCAGCATACCATGGAGCAGTACGAGAAGCATTTATGACATTTAGTTGTTCATCAGGAAAGCTATCATCAATAGGTAGTGGGTCATCAAGAACATTTTCTAACCTAGACAAGTTATCTGCAATGGGGTTCTCAGCTCCCTTTCTATCAATAATATGAAAATCAAATTCTTGTAGCAAGAGAACCCATCTAATAAGTCTAGGTTTAGCATCTTTCTTTTCCATAAGGTATTTAATAGCAGCATGATCAGTGTGAATAGTTACTTTAGAATCAACAATATAAGGTCTGAACTTATCACAAGCAAATACAACTGCTAAGAATTCTTTTCAGTAGTAGCATAATTTCTCTGGGCATTGTCTAGAGTTTTACTAGCATATTGAATGACATTTAATTTCTTATCAACTCTTTACCCTAGAACAACACCTACAGCATAATCGCTAGCATCACACATAATTTCAAAAGGTAAATTCCAATCAGGTGGCTGGACAATAGGTGCAGAAATCAATGCTTTCTTCAGTATTTAAAATGCTTCTACACAATCATCATCAAAGACAAATGGTATATCTTTTTGTAATAGATTAGTCAGAGGCCGAGAAATTTTTGAGAAGTCGTTAATGAACCTCCTATAAAAATCGGCATGACCGAGGAAACTTCTTATACCTTTGATGTCCTTGGGACATGGCATCTTTTCAATAGCATCAACCTTGGCTTTATCAACTTCAATACCTCTTTCAGAAATTTTATGCCCCAAGACAATACCTTCATTAACCATAAAGTGGCACTTCTCCCAATTCAAGACAAGATTAGTTTCTTCACATCTCTGCAAAACTCGATCAAGGTTGCTCAAGAAATCATCAAAAGAGGACCCATAGACAGAGAAATCATCCATGAAAACCTCACAAATCTTTTCACAAAAATCAGAGAATATAGCCATCATGCATCTTTGAAAGGTAGCAGGTGCATTACATAAACCAAAAGGCATACGTATATAAGCAAAAGTACCGAAAGGGCAAGTAAAAGTGGTCTTTGCTTGATCATCAGCTGACACAGGTATTTGAGAGAAACCAGAATAACCATCTAGAAAGCAAAAATGTGTGTGTTTGGATAGCCGTTCTAGCATTTGATCAATAAAAGGTAAGGGGTAATGATCTTTTTAGTAGCTTTATTTAATTTGCGGAAATCAATTACCATCCTATAACATGTAATAATTCTTTGCGGAATCAATTCATCTTTATCATTAGGAACGACAGTAATACCTCCCTTCTTAGGGACACAATGGACAGGGCTTACCCACTGACTATCAGCAACGGGATAGATTATACATGCCTCAAGGAACTTTAATATTTCCTTTCTTACCACTTCTTTCATCTTAGGATTCAGCCGTCGTTGGTGATCAATAACTGGTTTGGCATCTTTCTCCAAATTTATTTTGTGTTGGCATAGAGTGGGACTAATGCCCTTAAGATCATCAAGAGTATATCCAATAGCAGCACGGTGCTTGTTCAGAGTTTTCAATAATTTTTCTTCCTCCTTCTCTGAAAGGTTAGCACTAATAATAACAGGATATATCTTCTTTTCATCAAGATAAGCATATTTAAGAGTATCAGGCAATGGTTTAAGCTCAAACACGGGATCACCCTTGGGTGGAGGAGGATCCCCTAAGATTTCAACAGGCAAATTGTGTTTCAGAATAGGTCCCTGTTTAAAGAACACTTCATCTATTTCCCTTCTTTCATTCATAAACATATCATTTTCATGGTCTAGCAAATATTGTTCTAAAGGATCACTAGGAGGCACTGCAATAGAAGCAAGACCAATAATTTCATCTTTACTAGGCAATTCCTCTTCACGATGTTGTTTACGAAATTTAGAAAAGTTAAACTCATGAGACATATCACCTAGACCAATGGTAACAACATCCTTTTCGCAGTCTATCTTAGCATTAACAGTGTTTAAGAAGGGTCTACCAAATCTAATGGGACAAAAGCTATCTTGTGGGGATCCAAGAACAAGAAAATCAGTAGGATATTTAGTTTTCCCACACAAGACTTCAACGTCTCTAACAATTCCAATTGGTGATATAGTATCTCTATTGGCAAGCTTAATGGTAACATCAATTTCCTCTAACTCAGTGGGTGCAATATCATGCATAATTTCTTTGTATAAGTCAATAGGTATTGCACTAGCACCCATGTCACATAAGCCATGATAACAATGATCTCCTATTTTAATAGGAATAACAGGCATGCCTACTACAGGTCTATGTTTATCTTTAGCACAAGGTTTAGCAATTCTAGCAGTCTCATTGCAGAAGTAAATAACATGCCCATCAATATTATCAGCCAAGAGATCTTTAACAATAGCAATATTAGGTTCAACTTTAACTTGCTCAGGAGGTGTATAAGTTCTAATATTGCTCTTACGAACCACAGTTGAAGCTTTAGCATGATCCTTTATTCTAACAGGGAAAGGTGGTTTCTCAACATAAGCAGTAGGAACAATAGGATCATTATAAGTGATAGTCTTTTCTTCAACTTTAATAGGTGCAACTACTTTTACTTCTATGGGAGGATGATATTTAAACCACTTATCCTTAGGGAGATCAACGTGAGCAGCAAAAGATTCACAAAAAGAAGCTACTATCTCAGAGTCAAGTCCATATTTAGTGCTAAATTTACGGAAAACATCGGTATCCATAAAAGATTTAACACAATCAAACTTAGGTGTTATACCTGACTCCTTACCTTCGTTGAGGTCCCAATCTTCAGAGTTGCATTTAATTCTTTCCAATAAATCCCATTTGAATTCAATAGTCTTCATCATAAAAGAACCAGTACAAGAAGTATCGAGCATGGTGCGATTGTTGTCAGAAAGCCGAGCATAAAAATTCTGAATAATCATTTCTCTTGAGAGCTCATGATTAGGGCATGAATATAACATTGACTTAAGCCTCCCCCAAGCTTGAGCGATGCTTTCTCCTTCGCGAGGCCAAAAATTATATATATAATTACGATCACGATGAACAAGATGCATAGGATAAAACTTCTCATGAAATTCCAATTTCAATCGTTTGTAGTTCCATGATCCCATATCATCACATAGCCTATACCATGTCAATGCATCTCCCTTTAAAGATAAAGGGAAGACCTTCTTCTTGATAACATCATCGAGCATACCTGCAAGCTTAAATAATCTACAAACTTCATCCACGTATATTAGGTGCTCATCAGGATGTAATGTTCCATCTCCTGCAAAAGGATTAGCTAGCAGTTTCTCTATCATACCCGAAGGAATTTCAAAGTAGACATTTTCATTTTCAGTAGGTTCAGTAGGTTGAGGAGAAACTCTTTGCTCTACTGGTCGGGGTGAAGATACCCCTAACAAGCCCCTCAGAGGATTACATTCCATAGTAACAAGTGACAGTAAATTTCAGCACACTATATAAATTTTTCCTTACCAAATTCCACCTACCAAAGGCGCTTCACTCCCCGGCAACGGCGCCAGAAAAGAGTCTTGATGAACCACAAGTATAGGGTATCTATCATAGTCCTTTCGATAAGTAAGAGTGTCGAACCCAACGAGGAGCAGAAGGAAATGATACGCGGTTTTCAGCAAGGTATTCTCTGCAAGCACTGAAATTAGAGGTCACAGATAGTTTTGTGATAAGATAATTTGTAACGAGCAACAAGTAAAAAAGTAAATAAAGTGCAGCAAGGTGGCCCAATCCTTTTTGTAGCAAAGGACAAGCCTGGAAAAACTCTTATATAGAGAAAAGCGCTCCCGAGGACACATGGGAATTATCGTCAAGCTAGTTTTCATCACGTTCATATGATTCGCGTTCGGTACTTTGATATTTTGATATGTGGGTGGACCGGTGCTTGGGTGCTGTCCTTACTTGGACAAGCATCCCACTTATGATTAACTCCTATTGCAAGCATCCGCAACTACGAAAGAAGTATTAAGGTAAACCTAACCATAGCATGAAACATATGGATCCAAATCAGCCCCTTACGAAGCAACGCATAAACTAGGGTTTAAGCTTCTGTCACTCTAGCAACCCATCATCTACTTATTACTTCCCAATGCCTTCCTCTAGGCCCAAATAATGGTGAAGTGTCATGTAGTCGACGTTCACATAACACCACTAGAGGAGAGACAACATACATCTCATCAAAATATCGAACGAATACCAAATTCACATGACTACTAATAGAAAGACTTCTCCCATGTCCTGAGGAACAAACGTAACTACTCACAAAGCATATTCATGTTCATAATCAGAGGAGTATTAATATGCATAAAGGATCTGAACATATGATCTTCCACCAAATAAACCAACTAGCATAAACTACAAGGAGTAATCAACACTACTAGCAACCTACAGGTACCAATCCTGGACTTAGAGATAAGAATTGGATACAAGAGATGAACTAGGGTTTGAGAGGAGATGGTGCTGGTGAAGATATTGATGGATATTGGCCCCCTCCCGATGAGAGGAGCGTTGGTGATGACGATGGCGATGATTTCCCCCTCCCGGAGGGAAGTGTCCCCGGCAGAACAGCTCCGCCAGAGCCCTAGATTGGTTCCGCCAAGGTTCCGCCTCGTGGCGGCGGAGTCTCGTCCCGAAAGCTTGCTTATGATTTTTTCTTCGGACAAAAGACTTCATATAGCACAAGATGGGCACCGGAGGGCCACCAGGGGCCCACGAGGCAGGGGGTCGCGCCAGGGGCTAGGGCGCGCCCCCCACCCTCGTGGCCAGGGTGTGGGCCCCCTCTGGGATTTCTTCCGCTCAATATTTTTTATTATTTCCAAAAATAACTTCCGTGGAGTTTTGGGACTTTTGGAATTGTGCAGAATAGGTCTCTAATATTTGCTCCTTTTCCAGCCCAGAATTCCAGCTGCCGGCATTCTCCCTCTTTATGTAAACCTTGCAAAATAAGAGAGAATAGGCATAAGTATTGTGACATAATGTGTAATAACAGCCCATAATGCAATAAATATCGATATAAAAGCATGATGCAAAATGGACGTATCATGCCCGTGCACACAACTCAGCTTTTGGTACTTCTTGATGGCGCAAAACTCAGAGTTGAACTCATGTTGCGGGAGTCTGGAGTCAAGCTCCAGATCCGGCGGCAGATCGCTTTCCTAGGGGGGGGTCATTCAGGGCGGATTAAGCAAGGAGACATACTTTGGACATGGTAAAAAAGATCGGGATAGATTGGAACCTGACAAGACGATTTGGATCCGTAGTACACCTGCCTTCTAATGACCTTAGCCAAGTGCTCGGCGGCGACCGCCGTCGTGGCGGCGATACGAGCAGGAGCAGCCGCACCGAAACCATCAGCACCACTCATCTGCATTCCCCCAATGTCAGCGCCACGCGAGCGAATTTGGAGGCTATGTAGGGATTTGGGGGAAATGGGGAAACTGTGGACATAAGCTAGCGGTCGGGAACTACTAATGTTTGTACATGGCACACTATTTGTACATGTCGTTTGTGTTAGGTATTACAACGTCACACACGATTTCCACACCAAACCGTGTGAGAAGACAACGTAGGTTAGACACGGTTGCCGTTACATAACCGTATGTGATGTACTACCCTGTCCATATAATTGAGTTACGGTGAGATGCCGTGTAAACAGCCGCTCCGCGGATATCCGTAAAAAAAACAGCCGCTCTGCATATAGAGATGGCGGCGGCGGCCTAGGCAGCGGCTATCGGAGAAGAGGTCAATCCTCGGTCGGTGGGCGGTGGCGGCGTCATAGGAGGTCAATCCTCATTCTGCGGCGGGAGATAGGAGGAGCTCAACCATCGAGGTCGGCGGCGGCGTGATTCGAGCACATCCATCGCGGTCGATGGCGGGATAGTGGAGGTCGAACTTCAGGCGGCAGCCGCACTAAGCTTTGCTCCTCGACCCTGTTGTCTCGGCGTGCCGCCGCATCGCTCTTGTCTGTCTGCTAGGTGGAGGTCGCCGCGCGGCTAATTAATTAAGGTGTTCTTTTCGTGAGTGGCTAAATTTAGGTATTCAATTCCTAAGTGTAGTGTTGTACTAGTACTCTGCGTGTAAATTGACTGGCCATTAATTTTTGTCATAGCACGTATGGATAACATGGAGCGCCCTCAGTAATTATTAAAATAAAACCTTGTGATTTATGCATGCATCTTTGGACAGCAGTTAATCCGTGTATTAATGTTGTTGTTTTGTTTTTAATTACTATTCGTGTGCTGCAGATGGAATGATCTTGATGGATGAAGAATCGGAAAACCGCAGATATTATCAGTGGCGTGACAGAGTTCAAGAATTTGGCTGAAAGTACAAAGAGGAGAATTGGTGATGCGGATTACATCCTGTGTCCATGTACTGATTGTGCCAATACAGAGTCACATGAAGTTGCAGATGTCCAGATGCACTTAGTCTCTAGGGGATTCATGGATGGATATACACGTTGGACCATACACGGTGAAGAGGAGGTCATGGATGAAGATACCCAGGGCAGCGAGATCCCAAACCCCGATCAACGTCACATGGATGTTGAATCTAACATCGGGGCAGAGGCTGTTGGAAATATGCCCTAGAGGCAATAATAAAATGGTTATTATTGTATTTCCTTGTTCATGATAATTGTCTATTGTTCATGCTATAATTGTATTAACTGGAAACCGTAATACATGTGTGAATACATAGACCACAACATGTCCCTAGTAAGCCTCTAGTTGACTAGCTCGTTGATCAATAGATGGTTATGGTTTCCTGACCATGGACATTGGATGTCATTGATAACGGGATCACATCATTGGGAGAATGATGTGATAGACAAGACCCAATCCTAAGCATAACACAAGATCGTGTAGTTCGTTTGCTAGAGCTTTTCTAATGTCAAGTATCATTTCCTTAGACCATGAGATTGTGCAAACTCCCGGATACCGTAGGAATGCTTTGGGTGTACCAAACGTCACAACGTAACTGGGTGGCTATAAAGGTACACTACAGGTATCTCCGAAAGTGTCTGTTGGGTTGGCACGAATCGAGACCGGGATTTGTCACTCCGTATGACGGAGAGGTATCTCTGGGCCCAATCGGTAATGCATCATCATAATGAGCTCAATGTGACTAAGTAGTTAGTCGCGGGATCATGCATTATGGAACGAGTAAAGTGACTTGCCGGTAACGAGATTGAACGAGGTATTGGGATACCGGCGATCGAATCTCGGGCAAGTAACATACCGATTGACAAAGGGAATTGTATACGGGATTGATTGAATCCCCGACATCGTGGTTCATCCGATGAGATCATCGTGGAACATGTGGGAGCCAACATGGGTATCCAGATCCCGCTGTTGGTTATTGGCCGGAGAATGTCTCGGTCATGTCTGCATGGTTCCCGAACCCGTAGGGTCTACACACTTAAGGTTCGATGACGCTAGGGTTATAGGGAATAGATATACGTGGTTACCGAATGTTGTTCGGAGTCCCGGATGAGATCCCGGACGTCACGAGGAGTTCCGGAATGGGCCGGAGGTAAAGAATAATATATAGGAAGTGAGGTTTTGGCCACCGGAAGAGTTTCGGGCATCACCGGTAATGTACCGGGACCACCGGAGGGTTCCGGCGGTCCACCGGGAGGGGCCACCAGCCCCGGAGGCTTGCATGGGCCAAGACTGGGAAGGGACCAGCCCCTGAGTGGGCTGGTGCGCCTCCCACTAGGGCCCAAGGCGCAGCTTGGAGGGGAAAGGGGGAAACCCTAGGCGCAGATGGGCCTAAGGCCCACCCTAGGGCGCGCCCCCCTCTCTCCCCCTCTTGGCCGCCCCCCTCCATCCAATCTAGGGATGTCGCCCCCCTAGGGGTGGGAACCCTAGAGGGGGCGCACCCTCCTCCCCTCTTCCTATAAATAGTGTGGGTTTTGGGGTTGCAGAAGACATGAGTCTCCCTCTCTCTTGGCGCAGCCCTACCCCTCTCCCTCCTCATCTCTCGCAGTGCTTGGCGAAGCCCTGCTGGAGTGCCATGCTCCTCCATCACCACCATGCCGTTGTGTTGCTGCTGGACGGAGTCTTCCCCAACCTCTCCCTCTCTCCTTGCTGTATCAAGGCACGGGAGACGTCACCGGGCTGCATGTGTGTTGAACACGGAGGCACCGTTATTCGATGCTTAGATCGGATTCGGCCGCGATCTGAATCGCTTCGTGTACGACTCCACCGACCGCGTTCTTGCAACACTTCCGCATCACGATCTTCAAGGGTATGAAGATGCACTCCCCTCTCTCTCGTTGCTAGTTATTCCATAGATTGATCTTGGCGATGCGTAGAAAATTTTGAATTTCTACTACGTTCCCCAATAGTGGTATCAGAGCTAGGTCTATGCGTAGATTCTATGCACGAGTAGAACACAAAGTAGTTGTGGGTGATGATTTGTTCAATTTTCTTACCGTTACTAGTCTTATCTTGATTCGGCGGCATTGTGGGATGAAGCGGCCCAGACCGACCTTACACGTACTCTTACGTGAGACAGGTTCCACCGACTGACATGCACTTGATGCATAAGGTGGCTAGCGGGTGTCTGTCTCTCCCACTTTAGTCAGATCGGATTCGATGAAAAGGGTCCTTATGAAGGGTAAATAGCAATTGGCATATCACCGTTGTGGCTTTTGCGTAGGTAAGAAACGTTCTTGCTAGAAACCCATAGCAGCCACGTAAAACATGCAACAACAATTAGAGGACGTCTAACTTGTTTTTGCAAGGTATGCTATGTGATGTGATATGGCCAAAAGGATGTGATGAATTATATATATGTGATGTATGAGATTGACCATGTTCTTGTAATAGGAATCACGACTTGTATGTCGATGAGTATGACAACCGGCAGGAGCCATAGGAGTTGTCTTAATTTATTGTATGACCTGCGTGTCAATGGAAAACGCCATGTAATTACTTTACTTTATTGCTAACCGTTAGCCATAGTAGTAGAAGTAATAGTTGGCGAGACAACTTCATGAAGACACGATGATGGAGATCATGATGATGGAGATCATGGTGTCATGCCGGTGACGAAGGTGATCATGCCGCGCCTCGAAGATGGAGATCAAAAGGCGCAAGATGATATTGGCCATATCATGTCACTTTATGATTTGCATGTGATGTTTGTCATGTTTACATCTTATTTGCTTAGAACGACGGTAGCATAAATAAGATGATCCCTCACTAAAATTTCAAGAGATGTGTTCCCCCTAACTGTGCACCGTTGCGAAGGTTCGTTGTTTCGAAGCACCACGTGATGATCGGGTGTGATAGATTCTAATGTTTGCATACAATGGGTGTAAGCCAGATTTACACATGCGAAACACTTAGGTTGACTTGACGAGCCTAGCATGTACAGACATGGCCTCGGAACACAAGAGACCGAAAGGTCGAACATGAGTCGTATAGTAGATACGATCAACATGGAGATGTTCACCGTTGATGACTAGTCCGTCTCACGTGATGATCGGACACGGTCTAGTCGATTCGGATCATGTATCACTTAGATGACTAGAGGGATGTCTATCTAAGTGGGAGTTCATTAAATAATCAGATGAACTTAATTGTCATGAACATAGTCAAAAGGTTTTTGCAAATTATGTCATAGCTTACGCTTTAGTTCTACGTTTAAGATATGTTCCTAGAGAAAATTTAGTTGAAAGTTGACAGTAGCAATTATGCGGACTGGGTCCGTACACTGAGGATTGTCCTCATTGCTGCGCAGAAGGCTTATGTCCTTAATGCACGGCTCGGTGTGCTGAACCTCGAGCGTCGTCTGTGGATGTTGCGAACATCTGACATACACGTTTTGATGACTACGTGATAGTTCAGTGCGTAATGTTAAACGGTTTAGAATTAAGGCACCGAAGACATTTTGAAACGTCACGGAACATATGAGATGTTCCAAGAGCTGAAATTGGGATTTTAGGCTCGTGCCCACGTCAAGAGGTGTGAGACCTCTGACAAGTTTCTTAAGCCTGCAAACTAAGGGAGAAAAGCTCAATCGTTGAGCATGTGCTCGGATTGTCTGAGTACTACAATCGCTTGAATCGAGTGGGAGTTGTCTTCCAGATGAGATAGTGATGGTTCTCCAAAGTCACTGCCACCAAGCTACTAGAGCTTCGTGATGAACTATAACATATCAGAGATAGATATGATGATCCTTGAGCTATTCGCGATGTTTGACACCGCAAAAGTAGAAATCAAGTAGGAGCATCAATTGTTGATGGTTAGTAAAACCACTAGTTTCAAGAAGGGCAAGGGCAAGAAGGGATACTTCATGAAACAGCAAATCAATTGCTGCTCTAGTGAAGAAACCCAAGGTAGAACCCAAACCCGAGACTAAGTGCTTCTGTAATGAGGGGAACGGTCACTGAAGCAGAACTACCCTAGATACTTGGTAGATGAGAAGGCTGGTAAGGTCGACAGAAGTATATTGGATATACATTATATTAATGTGTACTTTACTAGTACTCCTAGTAGCACCAGGGTATTAGATACCGGTTCGGTTGCTAAGTATTGGTAACTCGAAATAAAAGGCTACGGAATAAACAGAGACTAGCTAAACGTGAGATGACGATATGTGTTGGAAGTGTTTCCAAGGTTGATGTGATCAAGCATCGCATGCACCCTCTACCATCGAGATTGGTGTTAAACCTAAATAATTGTTATTTGGTGTTTGCGTTGAGCATAGACATGATTGGATTATGTTTATCACAATACGGTTATTCATTTAAGGATAATAATGGTTACTCTATCTATTTGAATAATACCTTCAATGGTCTTGCACCTAAAATGAATGGTTTATTGAATCTCGATCATAGTGATACACATGTTCATGCCAAAAGATATAAGATAGTAATGATAGTACCACATACTTGTGGCACTGCCACTTGAGTCATATTGGTATAAAACGCATGAAGAAGCTCCATGTTGATGGATCTTTGGACTCACTCGTTTTTGAAAAGATTGAGACATGCGAACCATGTCTATTAGTATATATGCATCAAGAAAGTCCATACAGATGGATCGTTTGGACTCACTTGATTTTGAATCACTTGAGACATGCAAATCATACCACATGGGCAAGATGACTGAAAGGCCTCGTTTTCAGTAAGATGGAACAAGAAAGCAACCTGTTGGAAGTAATACATTTTGATGTGTGCAGTCCAATGAGTGCTGAGGCATGCAGTGGATATCGTTATGTTCTTACTTCACAGATAATTTGAGTAGATGTTGAGTATATTTACTTGATGAAACACAAATCTGAATTATTGAAAGGTTCAAGTAATTTCAGAGTGAAGTTGAAGATCGTCGTGACAAGAGGATAAAATGGCTGTGATATGATCATAGAGATGAATATCTGAGTTACGAGTTTGGCACACAATTAAGACATTGTGGAAATTGTTTCACAACTAATACCGCCTAGAACACCATAGTGTGATGGTGTGTCCGAACATCATAACTGCACCCTATTGGATATGGTGCATACCATGATGTCTCTTATCGAATTACCACTATCGTTTATGGGTTAGGCATTAGAGACAACCGCATTCACTTTAAATAGGGCACCACGCAATTCCGTTGAGACGACACCGTATGAACTATGGTTTAGAGAAACCTAAGCTGTCGTTTCTTAAAAGTTTGGGGCTGCGACGCTTATGTGAAAAAGTTTCAGGCTGATAAGCTCGAACCCAAAGTGGATAAATGCATCTTCATAGAATACCCAAAACAGTTGGGTATACCTCCTATTTCAGATTCGGAAGCAAAGTGATTGTTTCTAGAAACATGTCCTTTCTCGAGGAAAAGTTTCTCTCGAAAGAATTGAGTGGGAGGATGGTGGAGACTTGATGAGGTTATTGAACCGTCACTTCAACTAGTGTGTAGCAGGGCACAAGAAGTTGTTCCTGTGGCACCTACACCAATTGAAATGGAAGCTTATGATAGTGATCATGAAACTTTGGATCAAGTCACTACCAAACCTCGTAGGACGACAAGGATGCGTACAACTTCAGAGTGGTAGTAATCCTATCTTGGAAGTCATGTTGCTAGACAACAATGAACCTACGAGCTATGGAGAAGCGATGGTGGGCCGGATTCCGACTAATGGCTCGAGGCCATAAAATCCGAGAGAGGATCCATGTATAAAAACAAAGTATGGACTTTGGAAGAACTACTTGATGGTCGTAAGGCTGTTGGGTGCAGATGGATTTTAAAAGGAAGACAAACAATGATGGTAAGTGTCACCATTAAGAAAGCTCGACTTGTCGTTAAGATGTTTTCCGACAAGTTCAAGGAGTTGACTGCGATGAGACTTTCTCACTCGTAGCGATGCTAAGAGTCTGTTGGAATTATATTAGCAGTTACTGCATTATTTATGAAATCTTGCAGATAGGATGTCAAAACATTGTTTCCTCGACGATTTTCTTGAGGAAAGGTTGTATGTGATACAACCAGAAGGTTTTGTCAATCCTGAAAGATGCTAACAAGTATGCAAAGCTCCAGCAATCCTTCTAAGGACTGGAGTAAGCATCTTGGAGTTGGAATGTACGCTTTGATGAGATGATCAAAGATTTTGGGTTTATACAAAGTTTATGAGAAACTTGTATTCCCAACGAAGTGAGTGGGAGCACTATAGATTTTTGATGAGTATATGTTGTTAACATATTGTTGATCAGAAATGATGTAGAATTTCTGGAAAGCATACAGGGTTATTTGAAAAGTGTTTTTCAATGGAAAACCTGGATTAAGCTACTTGAACATTGAGCATCAAGATCTATAAGGATAGATCAAAAACGCTTAATAGTACTTTCAAATGAATACATACCGTGACAAGATTTTGAAGGAGTTCAAAATAGATCAGCAAGGAAGGAGTTCTTGGCTGTGTTACAAGGTGTGAGTATTGAGTAAGACTCAAGACCTGACCACGGCAGAAGAGAGAGAAAGGACGAAGGTCGTCCCCTATGCTTTAGACGTAGGCTCTACAGTATGCTATGTTGTGTACCGCACCTGAAGTGTGCCTTGCCATGAGTTAGTCAAGGGGTACAATAGTGATCCAGGAATGGATCACATGACAGCGGTCGAACTTATCCTTAGTAACTAGTGGACTAAGGAATTTTCTCGATTATGGAGGTGGTAAAAGAGTTCGTCGTAAAGGGTTACATCGATACAAACTTTAACACTAATCCGGATGACTCTGAGTAGTAAACCGGATTCGTATAGTAGAGCAGTTATTTGGAATAGCTCCAAGTAGCGCGTGGTAGCTGCATCTACAAGATGACATAGAGATTTGTAAAGCACACACGGATCTGAAAGGTTCAGACCCGTTGACTAATAACCTCTCTCACAAGCGAGATATGAACAAACCCCATGGGTGTTGGATTCATTACAATCACGTAGTGATGTGAACTAGATTATTGACACTAGTGCAAGTGGGAGACTATTGGAAATATGCCCTAGAGGCAATAATAAAATGGTTACTATTGTATTTCCTTGTTCATGATAATTGTCTATTGTTCATGCTATAATTGTATTAACTGGAAACCGTAATACATGTGTGAATACATAGACCACAACATGTCCCCTAGTAAGCCTCTAGTTGACTAGCTCGTTGATCAATAGATGGTTATGGTTTCCTGACCATGGACATTGGATGTCATTGATAACGGGATCACATCATTGGGAGAATGATGTGATGGACAAGACCCAATCCTAAGCATAACACAAGATCGTGTAGTTCGTTTGCTAGAGCTTTTCTAATGTCAAGTATCATTTCCTTAGACCATGAGATTGTGCAAACTCCCGGATACCGTAGGAATGCTTTGGGTGTACCAAACGTCACAACGTAACTGGGTGGCTATAAAGGTACACTACAGGTATCTCCGAAAGTGTTTGTTGGGTTGGCACGAATCGAGACCGGGATTTGTCACTCCGTATGACGGAGAGGTATCTCTAGGCCCAATCGGTAATGCATCATCATAATGAGCTCAATGTGACTAAGTAGTTAGTCGCGGGATCATGCATTATGGAACGAGTAAAGTGACTTGCCGGTAACGAGATTGAACGAGGTATTGGGATACCGGCGATCGAATCTCGGGCAAGTAACATACCGATTGACAAAGGGAATTGTATACGGGATTGATTGAATCCCCGACATCGTGGTTCATCCGATGAGATCATCGTGGAACATGTGGGAGCCAACATGGGTATCCAGATCCCGCTGTTGGTTATTGGCCGGAGAACGTCTCGGTCATGTCTGCATGGTTCCCGAACCCGTAGGGTCTACACACTTAAGGTTCGATGACGCTAGGGTTATACGGAATAGATATACGTGGTTACCGAATGTTGTTCGGAGTCCCGGATGAGATCCCGGACGTCACGAGGAGTTCCGGAATGGGCCGGAGGTAAAGAATTATATATTGGAAGTGAGGTTTTGGCCACCGGAAGAGTTTCGGGCGTCACCGGTAATGTACCGGGACCACCGGAGGGTTCCGGGGGTCCACCGGGAGGGGCCACCAGCCCCGGAGGCTTGCATGGGCCAAGACTGGGAAGGGACCAGCCCCTGAGTGGGCTGGTGCGCCTCCCACTAGGGCCCAAGGCGCAGCTTGGAGGGGAAAGGGGGAAACCCTAGGCGCAGATGGGCCTAAGGCCCACCCTAGGGCGCGCCCCCCTCTCTCCCCCTCTTGGCCGCCCCGCCCCCCTCCATCTAATCTAGGGCTGTCGTTCCCCTAGGGGTGGGAACCCTAGAGGGGGCACACCCTCCTCCCCTCCTCCTATAAATAGTGGAGGTTTTGGGATTGCAGAAGACATGAGTCTCCCTCTGTCTTGGCGCAGCCCTACCCCTCTCCCTCCTCGTCTCTCGCAGTGCTTGGCGAAGCCCTGCTGGAGTGCCACGCTCCTCCATCAGCACCATGCCGTTGTGCTGCTGCTGGACGGAGTCTTCCCCAACCTCTCCCTCTCTCCTTGCTGGATCAAGGCACGGGAGACGTCACCGGGCTGCATGTGTGTTGAACGCGGAGGCACCGTTGTTCGGTGCTTAGATCGGATTCGGCCGCGATCTGAATCGCTTCGTGTACGACTCCACTGACCGCGTTCTTGCAACGCTTCCGCATCGCGATCTTCAAGGGTATGAAGATGCACTCCCCTCTCTCTCATTGCTAGTTATTCCATAGATTGATATTGGTGATGCGTAGAAAATTTTGAATTTCTGCTACGTTCCCCAACAGAGGCGTCAAGCTACCAATGGAACACCGGAAAGCCGAAACGCCCACTGGAAAACCAAGACGTCCACGAAGATGACGACGATCTTGATATGCCAGATTTTGCTGCTATGATTGCAGATTTCGAGGGCAAAGAAAAGGATATGATTGGGTACAAGGATATGCCAAAACACTTGTATCAAGGTTGCCAAAAGAAATATTCCAGGTTGAGTGCCACCCTGGCGCTTCCCGAATTTAAAGCAGCAAATGGTCTATCAAAGAAGGGCTTCACAGAGAACTTAGGTATTTTCAAAGATATTCTTCCGGAATATAATGTGCTCCCCAGAAGCATGAATGAAGCGAAGAAAATTGTTTTCCCATTGGAACTTGAAGTACAGAAGATACAGGCTTGTGTGAATGATTGTATATTGTGCCGTGGTGAGTACAAAGATTATCGTGCATGTCCCACATGCAAGCATGCACGATACAAGCGCAGGAGAGCAAAGGACAAGTACAAATTGGACGACGAGATCAAGACAGGAGTCCCGTTCAAGGTTGTTTGGTACTTGCCTTTAATTCCAAGGTTGGGGCGTTTGTTTGCAAACCCTGGAGAGGCAAAGAGGTTGTGGTGGCATCATGATGAGCGAATTGCGGATAGGTATATGAGGCACCCGAAAGATGGGGCTCGGTGGGAATTAATCAACAAAAAGTTTGAAAATTTTGCCAAGGATCCTAGAAGTATAAGGCTCGGGGAGTGTACTGACGGGATGAATCATTTTGGCGATATGAGCACCAATCACAACACATGGCTAGTGCTTCTATGCATATATAACCTAGCTCCTTGGTTGTGTATGAAGAAAAAATACATTATGATGTCAATGATTATCCAAGGCCCGAAGCAACCTGAAAATGACATCGACATTTACTTTCAGCTACTCGTAGAAGAACTGCTGACAGTGTGGATAGATTGTAACATCCCAAATTTTGGTTCCCTTTTTGGCCCTAAAAGATTTCTTTCCTTTTCTGACACTCAAACTTCATTTTGTTCCCTCTATGACATTTCCGTCAGTTTTGCCAACTAACACCGTTAAATACAACATGAAAAGTCCATTTTACCCCTGGTGTATTTTGTGACCAAAATGGAAGTCAAAACAGTGGCAATATGAACTGGAATATATTACCAAATGAAACAAAATCTGCAATTATCCCCTGTACAGTACAGTACACACATGCACAAATTTCAATTGAAAATTTGGACAGATCCTCCCTTGTATTTTGGAGGCATATCCCCTGTACAGTACACATATGCACAAAAAACACACATAATTGCTCCAGGTTCACATATATGCAAACATCCCACATAGCTGGTCATCTACACACATTCAGGTTCACATAAAAGTGGCATACAATAGTCCAGGTTCACATAAAGATGACATAATAGCCCAGGTTCACAACAGGTCGCATATAGCACGTAAAGAGGGTTCACAACAGGTCGCATATAGCACGTAAAGAGCCAAGGTCCACACATATATCACATAAACAACTCAGTTTTCAAAATGAAACATGATACGGAAAGTAATGACATGAGAATCACAAACTAAGTCTCCTTTTGCTTCGTGTGCTCATTGCAGGGCTAGCTGGGTTGAATTTCTTGCTGCGTGTACCCATTGCAGGGCTGTCAAGTGGCACCATCGGAAGGTGCGGAGTAATTCCAGCAACCTCTTTGCTTTTTCTTTTGGCATGTACCTTCACAGCAACATGTGTTTTCTTTTTGGCGACATCATGTTCGCCACAAATGGGTTGTGTTCTTGATCTAAACATACACATACATGACATACAGGTAGCCCAAGTTAACAATAGAACAATGCATAACATAACATTACAACTTCGAAACTACCATAGGTTACCTTTTTGCTCCTCCGGATCCAGATTTACCACCTTTCCCTTTTTGCTTGGTTGTTTTCTCCAAGATTTGGCTATGGTGAGAAGAATGCACTTAGAACACAAAGGCACAATTAATTATATTTAATTATGAGCATGGTTGTTGCTAACCTTGGCGGAAAACGCATGGCTGATGGAGAATCATCCTCGCAAGGCACAATTGATGATTGAGCTGATTTGGTGGTCTTTGTCCTCTTCTTTGGTGGTCCTCTACATGAGCAACAAAAAAGTAGTTAACATGTATGGTTTTTACCAAAAAAATGCAAGTGATGCAATATACAATAAAATTCATTACCTCACAGCTAAAATAGCAGCAATGTCATCTGGGTTACCCTTCTTGCGTTTGTGCCAATGATGCCCATAGTCCTTGCAAATAGGGCATAAGTGTTGGCCGCTTTTTCTTTTCTTCTCACTGCAGCCTTTATACCTCTCAGTTTTAGGCCTACCCGCTGTGGCTTTTAGTAGTGGTGGAAACATGAAGAATCCATGGTCTGATTTAGGCCACTGGTTCTTGTCAACCATGGCAGGGATTAATTGGTCATAAGCTGCTCTAAATTTGTGAATGGAGTAACACGAGTCCACATAGTTCTCTATGCGTGCATTGGTAAGAGATGTGATAAATGCTAGACCATGTTTGCAAGGAAGGCCAGAAACTTCCCATTGTCTACAAGAACATGTCCTGTCAAGCAAGTTGACCACAAACCTAAAGCCGCTGCCTCCCAATGCGGTTACTTCAGCAACTTCTTCTGAGCTTTCAACCACCTCCAAGTTTAATTCTCTGGTCTTTGCATTCAACTTCTTAATTATGTGGGGAAGAATCAACCCAACTAACTTTCTTGCTACCTTTCTCCTTCGGTTCCACATGATCATAATCAATTGCCTAAGCTTATCAAAGAAGTCGTCCAAGTTCAAGGACTTGTGATGCTTAATCCAATTATTGAAGCACTCAGCCAAGTTGTTTGTAACATAATCCACCTTGGAAATTGTTGAGAACTGACACCTAGACCACAACCTAGTGTGCCACTTCCTAAGTGCAGCTGCCGCTGGCTTTGCTATGTCCATTGCAACCCAATTTTTCTCAAATAAATATGGGTTCCATGAGTAAGCAGCAGCCCAAAGGTGGTCATCAAAAACCTTTCCATGAAACTTCTTATTGAAGTTGGACACCAAGTGAAACATACATTCCCTATGTTCAGCCTCTGGGAACACTTCTTTTACACCTATCATCACTGGCTGCCCAGCGTCTGTGCATATGGTTAAACCCCTTGGGGATCCTATGGCTTGCCTAACCAATTGCATGAACCAGATCCAGTTCTCATTAGTTTCAGAATCAAAAACACCCATACAAACTGGATACATCCAACTATGGCCATCAACGGCGGTAGCACTAGCCAGTTGCCCCTTGAATCTGCCTGTCAAGAAGGTGTTATCTACTACCAAGTATGGCCTGCAACCACTAAGGAACCCGTTGATGCAAGGCTTCAAAGCGACAAAAAATCTCTTAAATCTGATTTTATCTTTTATTGTGTGGTGCTCAATTATCACTATGCTACCGGGGCATCACCTTTCAATTTGTGCCTTAAAACTATACAAATTATCAAAGCTTGTATCCAATCACCATATAGTTCCTTCAAGGCTAGCAGCTTACCCATGTATACTCTCTTGTACTTGATGTTGATTCCATGGTGCTCTTTAAGCTTCTTTCGCAATGCCTTTGGTCCTAGAGTTGCATCATCAATTAGCCAATCCTTCACGTGCTCACATATCCACCACTTGGTTGCATTCTTTATCTTCTTTTTCCTTTTTGTACTTGAGCAATCATGACCACAAGAGTTCTTTCTCACCTACAAAAGACAAACATAGATGATTAGTAAAGATCTTTTAACAATTTAAGCACACATGAGTAAAGTTAGAAATTACCATTACGGTGCACCCATCTTCCATTGTAGAAGCATATATCCTCCATGGACACTTATTTTCATCCCTTCTTGAACAATAAGCCCTGAACCTATGTGGTGCACTTTTCTCGGTGTTAAACTCAAATTCATGTTTGATTGCATGTTGAGAAAGCGCCAACTTAAACTCTGCCATATTGGGATATTTTCTTCCTTCGGTCATTGGGGATCTAATTTATCATATTCTAAATGTGGTGCATGCTCTGCCTCGTGCACTTCCTCATCTTCCTCTACTTCCTCATCGCTCTCATCCTCGCTCTCATCCACGCTCTCATCCTCGCTCTCATGATCAGGAACATAGTCTTCGTCCCTTTCTTTAACGGAACAGGGAACCATGATAAGAGGATCTAATTTATCATAATCATCATCGTCTAAATAAATATTTTCCTCATCAACACCAACATGTTCATTCTCAGGTATTGGGTTGCGAAGATAATCATCATCGTCTTGTTCTGTGTTGCTAGGTTGGATATGCACATCAATATGCCACTCTGTGATAGGCTCATATGGTTCAGATGGATCACAATATGCAACAAACAAGTGCACAACCTTTGTCTTAGAGAGTTTCTCAAACATAGACACCAATTCCTGGTCAGATGTTACTTCTGGGTAGATTTTAAGAAAAGGATCGTAGTACTGAACATGTGCAACTTCCAAATAGCGAGGCGAGTACTGCTCTACGATTGATTCAACCAAGTCCTTATAATTTGTTAAGTCGGAATCAATAACCTTATCATAACAAAAGCATTTGATATCCTTCCTAGCTTTTTTGGGTTGCCAAGCAATTTGATTTTCAGCAAATATGTTGAATTTGGATCCATCCTGTAAAAGCAAAAGATCAATTGTGCATGAACATACTTACTTCATGTTTTAAATAAAAAATGTGACATGTGTAAACAAATTATCCAATATAACATATTTGTTTTATATGAACATAATCTTTGTCTATTGTTTCATTGTAGATTTGGCAGCAACAAATATCCATCTCTAACTACTGTGTTGCATCTTCGATCCATCTCAAGTACACTTTTTAATATGAACATAGTGTTGCATTTTGAGAAAAATCATGTCAAGGAAGGTGAAGCAAATATGTTGCATTTTGGATCCATCTCTAAGTAATATGTTCGTTCAAGGACGTATCATGGTAGCAAATACTCAAACATAGAGAAAACAGGCACTTACCCTTGTAGCCATGCCGGAGCACTTGCATCCGAGGCCGTCGCACCTGGACCTCCCTTTGCCTCCCCGCCTTGGCCGCCCTCCGGCACCGCACCTGGACCTCCCTCCGCCTCCCCGCCATGGACGTCCTCCAGTGGCGCGCCTGGAACTCCCTCCGCCTCCCCGCCATGGACGCCCTTCGCCTCCCCGCCATGGACGCCCGTCGCCTCCCCGCCATGGCCGCCCGTCGCTTCCCCACCATGGCCGAACGAGGCCGAGACCGGCGCAGCGTCGGCCACGCCCTCCACCGCGCTGTCCATCCCGCCACCAGTAGCAGCATCGGCCACGCCCTCCTCCATCCGTGATTTTTTTAGGGTTAGGGATCGAGGGAAAGGGGAATCGAGGAGAGTAGGGAGGGGATCGGGGGGTTGACCCAGCGCAGCGCCTGACGGTTCGCTCAACCAGTTTTTTTTCAGTGTCCTAGCAGGAGTAAGAACGACATTTCCAGTCACAGTTAACGTTGCTAACGGCAAAAACTGGCAGATGTGTCAAAGAAGGAAGAAAATGAAGTTGTGGTGTCAAAAAGGAAAAATAAAATTTTTAGGGTAAAAAAGGGAAGTAGATTTTAAGAATGGGCCAAATAAGGAATTCTCTCGGCTTTAAAAGCCGCCGCCCGAGGCCCAAGTCACCGCCGCCAGCCCGCGCGCCCCCGAAACCCTAGCCGCTCGCGTCGCCGCCTCCCGCCGCCATCGCCGTGCCGCCGCCCACCGTCGCCGGAGTCGCCGCCGCCGCGTCGGATCTAGCCGTTGACCCCACCGCCGTTGACTGGTCGGTTTACTTCGGTTAACCCCGGGTTTTTTAGAAAAACCCTAGATCGTTTTTTATTTAGATCGGTTTTTGTTCGGTTTATCTTCGGTTTAGTTAAATAGCGGACGTTCGCCCGTATGTTCATTTTAACGAACGCTGTTCATCAGTTAGCCGCAGACAGCGAACGTTCGTTCTTTAGCCTGTTCGTCTCGTTTTTTGGGTTTTTCCCGCGATTATTTTCGATCGCGATTTCTGCCCTGATCTTCGATTTAGTTTATCTTTTCGCTCGTTTATCCAAATCAGGTGAAACAAGCGCCTAGATCTTCGCCTCGAAGCCTTCTTTTTGTTTAACCAACTTGAACAAGATTTTGGTACTGTAAAATTTGACTTTAGTCCAGATTAGTAAACGGATCTTGTTTCTTTCGTAGTTTGAGTTTCGTTGCTCCGTTTGATTTGATTCTTTTTGCAAACCGGAGTTCTTCAGTTCAACTTTCTGGTTATATCATCTTATTTGAGTTTTACCCGTGCATCTTTGCTTGAGTGCTTATGTATGCTATTGTTTGTTTGCGATAGAATTTCCGGAGTGCGAAGCGTGCTACTACGAGTCACTAGAATTTGTAGATCGTCAGCAAGGCAAGTAACACATTGATCATACTCTTTTCATACCCAGTTTTTATGCATTAGTGAAAATCATCAAACACTGCATGATTAGGATGTGATTAACTTCAGGGTATTGGGAAGTAGGTGATGAGGTAGAACCTATTACCCGTTTTATTATCAAACCCTTGGGAGTCACTTCTACGTTATGCTCGTATTGCTATGCTATGCTCATAGACGTGGATTGGGTTTGAGTGTATCCATGACAGATGTGAGGTTGTTTATTTAATGGTTTAACTTAAGGTGGCAACTTTAATACACATCTAGGTGGATTGTTGGTTTAGGGCACCTGGGGTTATACCAGTGTTGTCCTAGGAGATCCCGGGGTCATACCGTGTGATCCTCCTATGGTCCGCAACCCAGGCTCAAAGGGATCATAAGATTATTCATGCTAGAAACTTCCGTGTGCAGCCACAAGCTATTATGGGCTCTATCATAGTTGAGTATGTTGCGTGACCTCTTCGAGTGGTAGGCTAGCAGATGTAGGGGATGTAGGTTGGTACTGTCTTCCCGGGGTTAGAGTTAATGCTTCTGAAAAACTGTGTCTCGGTCATCCGTTTCTCAAACACCATGTAGTGCGAGAAATCCAACGGAGGAGATCGAGTCTTGTGGGGAAAAGTGCGCGAACCTCTGCAGAGTGTACAAACTAATCATGGTTAGCCGTGTCCCCGATTATGGACAACTTGAGTATCTGGTACTTGAATTATTGGTTTGATCTCATCACTCTAAATTAATTTGTTGGGTTGATAATGTACACTTTTAATTGGGATTGAGATGGGGGTACCATTCTCAATGTTTCAACCACCATGATAGTTAAATAAAATATATTCCTCTGTTGTAGGGAAAAATTGGCTTTTCGCAAAACATTATAACCATAGAGCCTCCACCAGCCATATTTGCATGTAGTGATATGATACGCTTCCAACGTATCTATAATTTTTGATTGCTCCGTGCTATATTATCTACTGGTTTGGACATTATTGGGCTTTATTATCCACTTTTATATTATTTTTGGGACTAACCTATTAACCGGAGGCCCAGCCCAGAATTGCTGTTTTTTGCCTATTTCAGAGTTTCACAAAAAAGGAATATCAAACGGAGTCCAGACGGAATGAAACCTTCGGGAACGTGATTTTTAGGAAGAATATGATCCAGGAGACTTGGACCCTACATCAAGAAACAAAAGAGGAGTCCACGAGGTAGGAGGGCGCGCCCACCCCCCCCCCCCCAGGGCGCGCCCTCCACCCTCGTGGGCCCCCTGTTGCTCCACCGACGTACTCCTTCCTCCTATATATACCTACGTACCCCCAAACGATCAGATACAGAGCCAAAAACCTAATATCACCGCCGCAACCTTCTGTACCCACAAGATCACATCTTGGGGCCTATTCCGGAGCTCCGCCGTAGGGGGCATCCATCACAGAGGGCTTCTACATCAACACCATAGCCTCTCCAATGAAGTGTGAGTAGTTTACCTCAGACCTTTGGGTCCATAGTTAGTAGCTAGATGGCTTCTTCTTTCTTTTTGGATCTCAATACAATGTTCTCCCCCTCTCTCGTGGAGATCTATTCGATGTAATGTTCATTTTGCGGTGTGTTTGTTGAGACCGATGAATTGTGGGTTTATGATCAAGATTATCTATGAACAATATTTGAATCTTCTCTGAATTCTTTTATGTATGATTGGTTATCTTTGCAAATCTCTTCGAATTATCAGTTTGGTTTGGCCTACTAGATTGATCTTTCTTGCAATGGGAGAAGTGCTTAGCTTTGGGTTCAATCTTGCGGTGTCCTTTCCCAGTGACAGTAGGGGCAGCAAGGCACGTATTGTATTGTTGCCATCGAGGATAACAAGATGGGGTATTTATCATATTGCATGAATTTATCCCTCTACATCATGTCATCTTGCTTAAGGCGTTACTCTGTTTTCATGAACTTAATACTCTAGATGCATGCTGGATAGCGGTCGATGAGTGGAGTAATAGTAGTAGATGCAGGCAGGAGTCGGTCTACTTGTCTCGGACGTGATGCCTATATACATGATCATACCTAGATATTCTCATAACTATGCTCAATTCTCTCAATTGCTCAACAGTAATTCGTTCACCCACCGTAAAATACTTATGCTCTTGAGAGAAGCCACTAGTGAAATCTATGGCCCCCGAGTCTATCTTCATCATATTAATCTTCCAACACTTAGTTATTTCCTTTGCTTTTTACTTTGCTTTTATTTTACTTTGCATCTTTATCACAAAAATACCAAAAATATTATCCTATCATATCTATCAGATCTCACTCTCGTAAGTGACCGTGAAGGGATTGAGAACCCCTTATCGCGTTGGTTGCGAGGAGTTATTTGTTTTGTGTAGGTACGAGGGACTCGCGCGTAGCCTCCTACTGGATTGATACCTTGGTTCTCAAAAACTGAGGGAAATACTTACGCTACTTTGCTGCATCACCCTTTCCTCTTCAAGGAAAAACCAACGCAGTGCTCAAGAGGTAGCATGATAGCATTTATCTGTTCATTGCTCTACTGTGTTATATTGCCAGCATATTCCATGTGCTGACCCGTTTTTGGGCTGCAACATATCATGTTGCAGACTTTTCAGACGACAAGTAAGGTGCTATAGGTCGTTGTCGTTCACTCAGCTACGCCGTTGGAGGTGATGGACTCACTTTATCTTCCAAGCCTTCCGTTGTTATCTTATTTAGATGGCCTTAAGCCATATTTATTGTAATAACTTCTCTTTTCAGACATTCGATGTAATAAATGTGTGATTGCTACTCTGTTATAAATCCTTCGTATTGTGTGTGTCAGCATTACCGATCCAGGGATGACACTGAACACAGAGATTTGACCGTCTAAGGTCGGATCGCTACAAGATGGTATCAGAGCACACGTTGAATGTAGGACACGGCCACTAAGATGAGCCATAGCTCACTCTTCTCTACCCATTTCTGACCCTCTCCATGTTCTACCCTTTAGGATGGCGGACTCAAGGAACAAGTTTGCACAACCGGATGAAGACACACCTTTTGGATGACACTTGAAGGAAGTCACTATGTACCTGAACATCAGAATACTAAGCTTCACCGGGACCTACACCGCCACTTTACCAGAAGAGGAGCGTTGGATGATTCGAGTTCAAGTTCCAAGAAGGACATTCACGCCAGTCACTGAGCCCATAGAGTTTTCCTTTGATGCACCCACCTGGAGTCTAGGCAAGAGCATGGCAGCCCACATTGCTATGGGACGAATTGGAGAAGTCTACAAATAGGATCTGACGGACACTATCTATCAGATATGTGGGCACCGAGATGAGCAATGGGAGATGATCAGCACCAGGAGAGACCGGTCCATTGCAGCTTTCATCCAGGAGTTAAATCAGCACATTCGTCGACAGGAGAACCAGATGTGCGCAAGCATGATAGATTTGAAGAAGGCGATGCCCCGGAACATGGAGCTAGAAGAGGAACTCAAGTCTGCACGCGACGGATATGAGGAGGAAATCGCAATACTAGTGGAGAAGAATGACGACCTGACAAGCAAGCTAGGAATATTCATGGGAGACCCCACACCAGGAGGAGAAGACGATGAACCCAAGGAAATTCGTTCTGAGGACTACATCATCATCGACGACACCGACTCCGACCCCGATGGTAGTGATGATGATTATGAAGACGAAGCTGGAGCGGATATCATGGAGTCTTCCACCGATCAAAATTTCTAGATGACCACCCTAAGATTAGTAGTATTCCCCCATGTATATAGTAGTAGTCCGAGCACTTTTGTAACGATAGTTCTAGACCGATTGTATGTCCTTGCGTGAATTGATTTGGTGTGATATGATTGTGTTTGCTCATGTGCAAATGGGTAGTGTTTTCTCACTAGACCTCAATCTATTCTAATCTCTCCCCTCTAAACCCATCAGATGCCTCCGAGACGTGACACCGGATTTGTCTTCCCACCTGAGATCACTCAGTTGATCCAGCAGCAGAATGCCTTGATTCAGATATTAGTCCAGAACCAAGGCAACAACAACAACCCGCCACCACCACCTCCAGTTGACAACTTAGCCCGCTTTTTAAGCTTGCAGCCACCGGTGTTTTCCAGTAGCACCGAGCCAATAGTTGCTGATGACTGGCTACGCAGGATTGGAAGGGAGTTGACCGCCGCAGGTTGCACAGATGCAGAGAAGGTGCGTTTTGCCGCACATCAATTGGATGGACCAGCAGCCTCATGGTGGGAGAATTACACAACCACTTTCCCTATAGCCAATATCACTTGGGATCAGTTTCAGCAAGCATTCCGCACTGCACATGTCTCAACTGGAGCTATGAACATGAAGAAGCGTGAGTTTCGCAACTTACGCCAGGGAAACCGTACTGTGGCTCAGTACATAGATGAGTTTAGTAAGTTAGCTCGCTATGCCCCTGATGATGTGGCTACAGATGCCGCGAAGCAGGAGAAGTTTATGGAAGGGTTGAATGATGAGATGAGCATGCAGTTGATGGTAGCAACATTCGCTAACTACCAGGAGTTGGTAGACAGGGCTCTTATGATTGAAGGGAAGCAACAGCAGATTGAGAGCCGCAAAAGGAAGTATGGACAGGGGAAGTACAATTCAGGAGCTTAGCAGAAGCCTCGTTTCACCCCGAACTCGGGAGGATTTACCCATAACCACGGAGGCCACACTCACAATGGAGGAAGTACTCTAACCACAGTGGCCCCAAGAATGGAAACGGGAATGGAGCAGGCAGCAATCAGAACCGCTCTAACCCAGCCACACCCGCCAAGAAGGATCAAAGTCACACTACCTATTTCAAGTGCGGGAAGACTGGGCACTACGCCAATGATTGTTCGGACCTGAAGAACGGAAATGGCAATGGAAGCGCTGGGAAGAAGCCCAACCCTTTCAACAGGGGACAAGTGAACCACGTGAACGTGGAGGAGGTTGAAGGGCAGCCAGATGCAGATATCGGTAAGTTTTTGGTTAAGTCGTTTACCGCTCTTGTTCTATTTGATACTGGTGCAGCGCATTCATACATATCAAGGGGATTTGTGGACAAGTTTAAGTTACCCACCGTAGCCCTTAGGACACCCTGGTTAGTAAGCTCACCAGGTGCAGAGTATATGGCCAGCCGATGGTCCGATCGGATACCCTTAACCATTGGTAGCCATGTTTTCCCCTCAGACCTAATAATTTTGGAGTCACAAGGATTGGATGTGATACTGGGAATGGATTGGTTATCGAAGTATGGAGGAAACATTGACTGTGCTAGTAGGTCAATTCTACTCACCACCCTGGAGGGAAAAAGGATCAAGTATGTATCCAAGCATGCGCCGAGGAGAACCCAAGTAAATTCTCTCTCAAGAGTTGTTCAGGAGGAAGTGCCTGTAGTGAAGGATTACCCAGATGTATTTCCAGAGGAGTTACTAGGCATGCCGCCAGATCGAGACATTGAGTTTTTGATAGAGTTATTGCCAGGCACCGGACCAATATCGAAGAGACCATACCGGCTGCCCGCAAATGATCTAGAGGAGATTAAGAAGCAGATTAAGGAGTTATTGGAGAAAGGTTACATTCGACGAAGCTCGTCACCATGGGGAGCCCCAGTGCTCTTGGTTGAGAAGAAGGATGGACCATTAAGAATGGTTGTTGATTATCATGCGCTGAATGAAGTGACGATCAAGAACAAGTACCCACTGCCGATGATCAATGATCTGTTTGACTAGCTGCATGGAGCTAAAGTATTCTCCAAGATCAATCTGCGTTCAGGATACCACCAGTTGAAGATCAGAGAACAGGATATACCTAAGACCGCCTTCACCACAAGGTACGGGCTATATGAGTATACGATTATGTCATTTGGATTGACTAACGCCCCTGCCTGTTTCATGAGCATGATGAACAAGGTATTCATGGAGTTCTTGGATAAGTTTGTTGTGGTGTTCATTGATGATATTTTGGTATACTCGAAGAATGAAGAGGAATACAAGGAGCATTTGCGTTTAGTTCTCGAGAAGCTCAGGGAACATCAGTTATATGCCAAGTTCAGCAAGTGTGAGTTTTGGTTGAAGGAAGTTGGATTTCTTGGACACGTTATATCGGGAGAAGGTATAGCAGTGGATCCCACCAAGGTTCAGTCAGTCACAGAGTGGTTGGCACCCACCTTAGTTGGAGAGATCCGTAGTTTTCTTGGACTCGCGGGATACTATCGGAGATTCATTGAGAATTTTTCCAAGATTGCAAAGCCTATGACGGCGTTGTTGAAGAAAGATACTAAGTTCAAATGGACAGAAGAATGTGAAGCAAGTTTCCAGGAGTTGAAGAAACGTTTGGTTACAGCCCCAGTGCTGATTTTGCAGATATACGCAAGGATTTCCAAGTGTATTGCGATGCATCTCGCTTAGGACTTGGAAGAGTACTTATGCAGACGGAAGGGTTGTTTCATATGCCTCACGATAGCTTTGACCGCATGAGTTGAATTATGCTACACGTGATTTGGAGTTAGCAGCTGTAGTACATGCACTCAACACCTAGAGACATTTTCTTATTGGAAACCGTTGTGATGTGTACACGGATCATAAGAGTGTGAAGTACATTTTCACGCAGAAGGAGCTGAACCTCAGGCAGAGGAGATGGTTGGAGCTCATAAAGGATTATGATATGAAGTTGCACTATCATCCAGGCAAGGCCAATGTAGTAGCAGACGCTTTGAGCCGGAAGAGTTATGCCCATACGCTTGTGAGCGGAGGGTTTCCAAAGGAGCTAGCCGAGGATCTCAGGGAGCTTCGTTTCGAGATAGTCCCTAGAGGTTTTGTTGCACCATTGGAGGTTCAGTCAACGTTATTGGGAAAGATTCGAGAAGCTCAGAAGGATGACAAAGAAATTGCGGAGATAAAGGAGAGAATGAGAAAAGGAAAAGCCAAGGGTTTTCGTGAGGATGAGCATGACACCTTGTGGTTCGAGGACCGTGTATATGTTCCCAATAATGCAAAGATCAGGAAGCTGATACTTCAGGTAGCTCATGACTCGCCATACTCAATACACCCCGGAAACACCAAGATGTATTTGGATTTGAAGGAGCGTTTCTGGTGGACTGGAATGAAGAAAGATATTGCCGAGTATGTGGCCGTATGTGATGTATGTCAGAGAGTGAAGGCAGAACATCAGAAGCCAGCAGGATTACTGCAGCCTATGCCGATACCCGAATGGAAGTGGGACAAGCTTGGCATGGATTTCATCACCGGATTTCCCACAACCCGATTGGGATATGATTATATTTGGGTATTAGTGGATCGTTTGACTAAAGTAGCTCACTTTATCCCAGTGAAGACCACCTATACAAGTGCAAAGTTGGCCAAGATATATATGACCAGGATCGTATGTCTGCACGGAGTTCCGAGGACCATCGTATTAGATAGAGGAACGCAGTTTACCTCAAAGTTTTGGCACGAGTTGCACCAGACTTTGGGTACCAGGCTAGAGTTCAATACAGCTTTTCACCCGCAGACAGATGGACAAACAGAGAGAGTTAATCAGATTCTGGAGGACATGTTGAGAGCTTGTGCACTAGATTATGGATCTAGTTGGGACGACAATTTACCCTACGCGGAGTTCTCATACAACAACAGTTATCAACCAGTTTGAAGATGGCCCCTTTTGAAGCTTTGTATGGAAGGAGGTGCAGAACACCGTTGATGTGGGATGAAGTTGGAGACCGTCAGTTGTTTGGACTGGATTTGATTAAAGAGTCAGAAGAGAAGTTTAAGCTGATTCGAGATAGACTAAAGGTAGCTCAGTCCAGGCAGAAGAGTTATGCAGACTCAAAACGCAAGGAGGTAGTCTGTGGAATCGGAGACATAGCATATCTCCGTGTGTCACCACTGCGAGGAGTTAAACATTTTGGAGTTAAGGGAAAGTTAGCCCCGAGATTTGTAGGACCATACCGAGTTTTGGAACGTATGGGAGAGGTAGCCTACAAGTTGGAGTTACCCGAAGGACTGTCAGGAGTTCATGAGGTGTTTCACGTTTCCCAGTTGAAGAAGTGACATGCAGAGATGTCTGATATCCCTCTGAGAGATACAGTGCCCCTGGAAGCAATTCAGTTGGATAGTGATCTGACCTATGATGAGAAACCAGTCAAGATTCTTGAGTTTGCTAGCCGAGTTACACGCAGCAAGGTTATCAAATTTTTCAAAGTTCAGTGGAGCCACCATACCGAGGATGAAGTCACCTGGGAACGAGAAGATGATCTACGCAAGACCACCCACACCTATTTTCTAGCCAACCCGAATCTCGAGGGCGAGATTCATCTTAAGGGGGTAGGTTTGTAACATCCCAAAATTTCAATTTGGAATGTTATAAATAGGTCATTCATGCATATCATATATTTTTTCATTTTGCATTGCGATCCTCGAAATTCTAAGCACCTCAAGGACCCACGGAGAGAGTTGGGGATTTCACGATTTTCATATTTGAATTTTCTCAAATATCAAAACAAGGATCATTCTGGTTTTAATTATTATTTTTTCGAAAATATTTCATATTAAAAATATATGAGAGGAGCTAATATGACTTCTCCAAAATAAAAGAAATATTGGAGGAAAATGTTAAAATCAAATAAATAATTTTATTTGGATTTTATTGCTATTTTATTTTTAAATTAGGAAAAATATGCGTTTTTCAAAATTGCATTCACTTTGTCCGCAATATTATTAGAGGACCGTGAAAATTTATTTCAGGATTTTTGGACTCCGTTTAGTATTTCCTTTATTAGTTTTTCCGCGTCGGGATTATTTAAAAAAAAAAGTCAACCGACCTAACGGGCCGTACCCGAGCCGGACTCGTCGGAGCTCAGGCTTTAAAAGCCGCCGCCCGAGGCCCCCGAGGCCCAAGTCGCCGCCGCCAGCTCACGCGCCCTTGAAACCCTAGCCGCTCGCGCCGCCGTGTCCGATCTCGCCGTTGACCCCGCCGTTGACCGGTCGATTTTCTTTGGTTAACCCCGGTTTTGTTTCCAGAAAAACCCTAGATTGGTTTTTTTATTTAGATCAGTTTTTGTTCGGTTTAGTTAAATAGCGGACGTTCGCCCATACGTTCGTTTTAACGAACGTTGTTCGTCAGTTAGCCGAAGACAGCGAACGTTCATTCGTTAGCCTGTTCGTCTCGTTTTTTGGGGGGTTTTCCGCGATTATTTTCGATCGTGATTTCTGCCCTGATCTTCGTTTTAGTTTATCTTTTCGCTCGTTTATCCAAATCAGGTGAAACAAGCGCCTAGATCTTCGTCTCGAAGCCCTCTTTCTGTTTGACCAACTTGAACAAGATTTTGGTACTGTAAAATTTGACTTTAGTCCAGATTAGTAAACGGATCTTGTTTCTTTCGTAGTTTGAATTTCGTTGCTCCATTTGATTTGATTCTTTTTGCAAACCGGAGTTCTTCAGTTGAACTTTCTAGTTATATCCTTTTATTTGAGTTTTACCCATGCATCTTTGCTTGAGTGCTTATGTATGCTATTGTTTGTTTGTGATAGAATTCCCGGAGTGCGAAGCGTGCTACTACGAGTCACTAGGATTTGCAGATCGTCAGCAAGGCAAGTAACACATTGATCATACTCTTTTCATACCCAGTTTTTATGCATTAGTGAAAATCCTCAAACACTGCATGATTAGGATGTGATTAACTTGAGGGTATTGGGAAGTAGGTGATGAGGTAGAACCTATTACCTGTTTTATTATCAAACCCTTGGGAGTTACTTCTATGTTATGCTCATATTGCTATGCTATGCTTGTAGACGTGGATTGGGTTTGAGTGTATCCATGATAGATGTGAGATTGTTTATTTAATGGTTTAACTTAAGGTGGCAACTTTAATACACATCTGGGTGGATTGTTGGTTTAGGGCACCTGGGGTTATACCAGTGTTGTCCTAGGAGATCCCGGGGTTATACCGTGTGATCCTCCTATGGTCCGCCACCCAGGCTCAAAGGGATCATAAGATTATTCATGCTAGAAACTTTCGTGTGCAGCCACAAGGTATTATGGGCTCTAGCATAGTTGAGTATGTTGCATGACCTCTTCCAGTGGTAGGCTAGCAGATGTAGGGGATGTAGGTTGGTACTATCTACCTGGGGTTAGAGTTAATGCTTCTGAAAGACTGTGTCTCGGTCATCCGTTTCTCAAACACCATGTAGTGCGAGAAATCCAACAGAGGAGATCGAGTCTTGTGGGGAAAAGTGCGCAAACCTCTGCAGAGTGTACAAACTAATCATGGTTAGCCGTGTCCCCGGTTATGGACAACTTGAGTATCTGGTACTTGAATTATTGGTTTGATCTCATCACTCTAAATTAATTTGTTGGGTTGATAATGTACACTTTTAATTGGGATTGAGATGGGGGTACCATTCTCAATGTTTCAACCACCATGATAGTTAAATAAAATATATTCCTTTGTTGTAGGGAAAAATTGGCTTTTCGCAAAACATTATAACCATAGAGCCTCCACCAGCCATATTTGCATGTGGTGATAGCATTTATCTGTTCATTGCTCTACTGTGTTATATTGCCAGCATATTCCATGTGCTGACCCATTTTCGGGCTGCAACATATCATGTTGCAGACTTTTCAGACGACAAGTAAGGTGCTATAGGTCGTTGTCGTTTACTCAGCTATGCCGTTGGAGTTGATGGACTCACTTTATCTTCCAAGCCTTCCGTTGTTATCTTATTTAGATGGCCTTAAGCCATATTTATTGTAATAACTTCTCTTTTGACACATTCAATGTAATAAGTGTGTGATTGCTACTCTGTTATAAATCCTTCGAGTACTGTGTGTGTCAGCATTACCGATCCAGGGATGACACTGAACATAGAGATTTGACCGTCTGAGGTCGGATCGCTACATAGATGCGCCTACTGTAAAATGTGATGATGCTTACAGAAAGGAGATTTTTGATCTACATGCCATGCTGGTGCACACCATTCAAGATATGCCGGCATTAGGCAACACATCGGTGCAGAAAACAAGGGGAGAAGTAGGGTGTGTCACATGCATGGATAGGACAGCTAGCAGAAGACTTCCCAACTCGCACAAAACAGTGTATTTGCGTCATCGTAGGTTCTTACGGAGAAAACACCCATACCGAAAGATGAAAGCTGAATTTGATGGTACGGCAGAGGCAGTTGCAGCCCCAAGACCCTATGAAGGGGTGGTGGTCCACAACATGGCTAAAAAATTATTGTTGTGCTTGGCAAGAACCACCCTTTGACGGTGAAACTAATACCCAAGGATCAAGTGTTTTAGAAGAAATCGGTGTTCTGGAAATTACCTTACTAGGAGATTCTATGTGTATGTCACTGCATCGATGTCATGCACGTAGAGAAGAACATATGTGAAAGCATCCTTGGTACTCTGCTCAAGATTAAAGGTAAAAGAAAGGATGGTGACGGTTCACGGCTCGATATGCTTGCTGATCAATCACAATGCAAGAGTGAAGCAGAAGATGATGACAAATTCATCAAAGCTCGCCAGAGTTACAATTTCAGTACAAAAGAAGCAACACAGATCTTCACCTATTTGCTGTCAGTTAAGACACCCTCTTCCTACTCCGCAAACATCAGAAGTCTCGTGGATGTGAGCTCAGGTAAAATGAAGTTGGGACACATGAAGTCACATGATTGCCACGTAATGTTGACACAAATCCTCCCGGTGGCCATCGGGAATCTAATGGACAAAGATATAAGAAACACACTCATTGACCTCTTTGATTTCTTCAACCAACTATGGCAGAAAGTTGTAGATCCTGAAGAGTTGGATCATATGCAAGATGATATTGCAAGAATATTGTCCAACCTAGAGATGTTTTTCCCACCGTCATTCTTTGATATCATGGTCCATCTCACTGTGCACCTTGTCGATGAGATAAAGTATTGTGGTCCTGTATTTCTTTGCAACATGTATCCCTTCGAGCGGTTCATGGGAATCCTGAAGCGCTTTTGTCGGAACCGAAACCATCCAGAGGCAAGCATCCTACAAGGTTATACCACAGAGGAGGTGGTTGAGTTTTGCACCGGATACATGAAACAAAGACCTATAGGTTTGCCCCTCTCTCGCCATGAGGGAAGGCTGAAAGGTAAGCCAGTCCTTGCTGGCACGTAAATGGCTGCACCCGGAGAATTGGCAGAGAAAGCCCATTTGACGGTACTGCTTAACAGCCCAGTTCTCATCGCTTATGCCGAAGAACACTTGGCGGAGATACGCCAAAGATTCTTACCAATGGTGCCTTCATCAGAGGTGGAGATGAAGGAGTACACTAAGAACTACGCCGAATGGCTGAAGAATCGTTTGGCACAAGGATCCATCAATGACATTGCTACGTGGTTGGCACAAAAGCCATCACCTACGGTGCTGACGTACCAAGCATATGACATAAATGGATACACGTTCTACACTGAGGAATGTGATAAGAAGACCTCATATCAGAACAGCTCTGTTTGAATAGAATGCATGACCGTAAATGAAGCTGATAAAAGGGTACACTATGGAACCATCAAAGAGATTTGGGAGCTTGACTATGTGAAAGTTAAGGTGGCATTATTCAGGTGCGCATGGATCCCTCTTGGTCAGGTAAGGATTGATGAGTACAAGAAGATCTGTGTTAACAGGACAACGATGGCATATCACGCAGACCCATTCATTCTTGCCAGCGATGCTACCCAGATTTTCTTTGTGGAAGACCCCTTGCATAAGAACGGCCATTTAGCGATGCATGGGAAGAGAAGGGTACTGGGTGTCGACGATGTTGCCGATCAGGACAAGCACGATGAATTTGATGAGTTGCCAGCCAAGGGATCACGCACCAGTGCAACAGAGAAGAAGCATAAAATCATCAAAAAACCCAAGTTCATTCGGGGTCAACTTAATGACCCCAGTTCCCCCATGTACATGGGAATTAAGCTGTAAGACTAGTGTTTATGCCTACCCTGCAACTTAATTCGTTCAATTTAGAACTGTCGCGTGTACTGAATTTGTGAGTTATGCCCGGTTTTCTGTTGATGTAAGAACCATTAATATGTTGACCTTGATATGCTGTTAGCTCAGGCAATCAATATGAACTGTTTTTGTTATTATTATTATTATTATATCATAGAGGTAGCACACTCAATCGATCTCACTACAGTATGTGTGAACAAAAATATGCAATCTGGTTTGCGAATAGCACACGGTTCGTTGATGAAAGTCGTGTGCCGACCAAACCCCGCCACCACCCCGCCCATGATCTGAGTCATGCTTTCTGATTGGCCAGAACCCAAACCTCACGGATCGTATGTCTGCACCGTTGGATGCTCCCAGATCGAACGGCGATCCACATCCCTTTCGACAGCACATGCAGTTCCGATTGTAATTTTATTTTTATGCACAAATGCACGTTAATATCAAAAAATGTCTTAAATATAGCTAACGATACCTGAAATGCGCCAGAAAATCAAACCCGTCGTATAATGGTGATTGCGTATCATGGAAATTTCTATGAGGCCAAACGATGAAGTCACCTGTCAGGACCCCGATTCCAAGTCACAACGATCTAGCCGGTAACACCTCATATCACTTTGCGGCCTCACGCACGGTATTCCCACGGGTGTCGCCTTACCATGGCCCGGGACCGTTTGCGCCTTTTGGCTCACGTATATGATAGTGTCGCTAGCATCCATATGACAGAGAACCCGGGCCGACATGACTAGTCGTGAACCCAAAGTGGCACTAACTTACGGGGACAGGCATACATGAATCAACATCGAGCATGTCGGTCAGCAGCGTACGAATCCGGGCTGTAGCACTGGGCTAACAGGACTCTGGTGAACCGGGCTGTAGCAGGCTAGGCAGGACTCCGGATGTCACCGCGTGACATTTCCCCGAAGGGACAGACACAGGAACGAAGTGAATCACATGCCGGCCAGTCAAGTGTTCCGGAGCAGTAGTGCTGGGCTAGCAGGACTCCGGTGAACCGGGCTGTAGCGGACTACTATGGCTCATGGAAGCACAAGACTACATTTCCCCATAAGAGAGGCTACCAAGGATAAACAACTAGGTTGTCGGATCCCACACATACCAAGCATTTCAATCATACACACAATATGCTCGATATGTGCAAATACAACATGGCATCACAACAAGACTCTACGACTCAGAGTATTTATTCATTAGGCTCCGAAGAGCCAGATATTACAAACATGGGTCTCATGACCCAACATTCAGAGCATACAAGTCAAAGCACATGCGGAAGCTTAACATGTCTGAGTACAGACATCTATAAATGAAAAAGGCTGAGAAGCCTGACTATCTACCAGATCCTGCCGAGGGCACAAGATCGTAGCTGAGGTATCAAGCTAAACGTCGAAGTCCACACGGAACTACTAGCGAGACTGACGTCTCTCTACAAAACATAAAATAGGCAAACGTGAGTACAAATGTACCCAGCAAGACTTACATCAGAACTATCTACATAAGCATCGGTATCAACAACGGGGGTGGTGGAGTTTGACTGCAGCAAGCCAGCTTTGACTCGGTGGCTATCCTAAACTATGACTGCAAGTAACTCTTTTGAGGTGGCGCACACGAGTCCACATATTCACCATATCAATACACCACTATGGATCCGCTCCCGTCTCCCTACGAGAACGCCATCCATAGCACTCACGCTTATCTTACGCATTTTAGAGTATCCACTTTCACTTGTCTATGAACTGTTATAGGCAACCCAGAAGTCCTTTACCGCGGACACGGCTATTCGAATAGATGATGTTAACCCTGCAGGGGTGTACTTCGTCACACACGCTCTCGCCACTTACCACCATGTACACGTCATGTACCTCGGCAACCTTCAAGCGGAAGCCTGGCGAGGGAGTCGGCCACGACCTGACTAACCACACAAGTCTCTAGTCCAGGTTTATCGCCTATTCGGGTTCCATCCGCAAGGAGATCCGGCCGGGGTGTCGCTCACGGCCCCAAACGATGTGTGCAGGGTTCCCGAGCCCACCATCCGGGTGCCACTCGGTACACCAGGCCACGTGTGCCTAGTCTGTCCCAAGCCCACCTGTACCGGGTGCCACTTGGTAGACTACTAACACTACCTACAAACACCAGAAACTAGTTGCAACTCCTGGACAGAGATCAGGTTGATTAATAAGTCGAGAGAGCTTGGAGTGCCCGGAGCCCAATGTGTGGTAGTAACTGTTCATGGATCACAAACACAGAACTCAGTTCCTGAGGACGGTTTCAATGAGACAACCCACCATGTACTCCTACATGGCCTCTCACCGCTACCTTTACCAAATCGTGTTCACACACTTAGCTCTCACACAGTAGGACATGTTCACAACTTTCCAATTCATTCCCGATGAATCAGACCTGACACAACTCTAAGCAATAGCAGGCATGACAAACAAGCATGAATGAGTAGGCACATCAGGGCTCAAACAACTCCTACTCATGCTAGTGGGTTTCATCTATTTACTGTGGCAATGACAGGTCATGCAAAGGATAAAGGGGTTCAGCTACTGCAGCATGTAACAGTTGAAACGTTGTTGTCCTAATGCAGTAAAAGAGAGCAGGAGCGAGAGAGTGGGATTGTATCGGAATGAACAAGGGGGTTTTGCTTGCCTGACACTTCTGAAGATGGCATAGAGTCTTCATCAGTGTCAACGATCACAGCGTCGGAACAACATCTATAGAGAGGGGACAATTACCGGCAACAGAGAAGAAATACAATCAATGCAATGCACAATATGATGCATGATCATGACATGGCAATATTCTGTTGATTGAGCTAATGCAACTATAACCAGGGTGGTTTGAGTCATTTTGAACCAAGGGTTCAATCCCAAACTCAACTTATGAATTTAAATAGTGCCTTATCATGTTTTGATATAAACAGCAGGTTTAAGTTACTCTAACATGCATGAAACCAGCACAGATGGATAGATTGGATTTTTCTGATCATTTTTCATATATAAATCATTTCATTCTGAGCTATAGATTATTTTCTATGAATTTTAGAAGTTTATAGGATTTTCTGGAGTTGCTGAATTATTTTAAATCCAGAAAAGGATTAATTGCGTCAGCATGATGTCGGTGTGACGTCAGCAGGTCAACAGAGCTGCCCCGAGTCAAACCTGACCAGTGGGGTCCACTAGTTAGTGACCCAGTGCTGCATAGAGTCACAGACAGGTGGGGTCGGGTCAACGGCCACGTCAGCAAGTCAGCCCTGACGCGTGGGTCCGCTGGTTTGTTAATTAAACTAACTTAAATTTAACTAGCGGCTTAATTGGGCAGCAGGGCCCACTGTCAGTGTCTAGAGAGTGGAGTTAATTAGTGGTGTTAGCTGCTAATGATGGCACCACGTCATCATCCACCGGAGTTGGACGCCGGCGACCAAACCCGACGGCGGAGGATCGCCGGAGTTCCTCGGGACGGCGCTACAGGCGATGGTTTTGAGTGCGGTTTGGAGCTATGTCAAGCTGGCGATGCGGCACAACTGGTGGAGTGAACGAGAGGAGCTGGGGTGGCCTGAGCTCGTCGGAATCGAGCTCGAGGCGTCGGCCGGAGCTCGGTGTGTAAGGCAGCTGCGGCTGGAGCAAGCGGGCGAGCAAAACGAGCAGCGGCGCAGCAACTACGTGCGTGTGCGAGTGTGTTGGGTCGGTCATTGTGATTGAAAGGCCATCGGAGCATCACCGGCGATGAGCTCGGGTGGCGGCGGGTTTCTGTATCCGATGAATCGATGACTACGGTGAGCAATCGAGGCGGAGGAGAGGGGGGTTCGGTCCGTGAGCTCACAGCGAAGACGTAGGGAAGGTCAGCGTGCTCGGGGAAGGCCTGGGGCGACGAGACGGCGGCGGCGATCTCGGCCAGCCGTGGTTGGAGATGTTGTTGCGGGCGTCGCTTCGGGGCTCTCCTCGTCGCGTGGCTCGGCAAGGAGGGACGAGGAAGAAGTAGCGGAGCTTCCTAGCACAGCGAGTGGCGAGGGAGGTACGGTGGTCAGGCGGGCGGCAGCGGCAAGCTCGGTGGCGCTCGGGCGGCTACTGGAGAAAGGGCAGAGGGGAGGGAGAGAGCGCAGCGAGTGGGGGAGAGGAGACAGGGGCTTCGGGGCGTCGTCGTGGCGTCGCCAGGAGGGGCCGGGGAAGCAGGAGGTGGCCGGCGCGTGCACGCGTGCGTCGGGCACACGCCCTCCTGCCTACTGGCAGGAGGTTGAAGACGGTGGCAGCTGCGATGGGCTGGGCCGCACAGTGCTGGACCAGCACAGGAGCTGGGCCGGCTCTGGTGGGCTGCACAGGTAAGCACTTCTCTCTCTCTCTCTCATTTGTTTCTGTTTTTCTATTTTTGCTATTATGTTTTGATTTAGTAAAAATACTAAATCACTTCCAAAACTCCTAAAAATATTTGTGGGCACTGTTGAAATTATTCCCAACAGCCCTCAACTAGTTTCAGAATTGTTAGAGCATTTAAAATATTTATAGGATTTAAATGCCCCAATTCAAATACAATATGAGTTAATTCAAAAATCCAGAATGGCCTAGAAATATGTGCATCATTTTTGTCAGAGGTGCTGGACCAATTCAGAAATGGTGAACATTTCTAAAGGGCATTTTGGGATCATTGAAAGATTTAAGTTTGAACCTAGTTGAATTTCATTTGCTGCTAGGGTTTATCATCCCCCATTTCAAGTTTCTGAGAAATTTAAACATGATGCAACATGACTAGCTAGCCTAAGTGCGTACCAGACTAGGGATGTGACAACTCACCCCCACTAAACAAGAATCTCGTCCCGAGATTCAAGCGTAGGGTAAGATGAAGGGGGAACGCAAACTAACATAATCTTCATGATCCAGTTGCTCTTCTCGAAGATGTTGATTCATTGCAACATCTTGATCTTGACATCTTTTCTTTCAAGAGCTTCATCCAACTATGACGATGGAAGAGAGGGAAACTCTACAGGATTCGATCTTCACAAAGGTTGGCAGCTCACGATCAACTCATGGAGTGAGATGTAAGAACATCTCTCGAGCTGAGACACAAAACACACATCTGGAACGAGGAAGGGTAGCAAATGACGAAGGTTCAATTTGGTAGGCAACAACTCCACGCTTGGGTAGGATGGCGCATGGTTTCAAAGTAGCGAGGAGATAATTGCCACGATTCCATAACGGGGCACCTTAGGGAAGGTGGCTCGTAGAAATATTCCCTTAAGTGGCAAAAAGAATTACTTTTGATTCAGAGATCATTGAAACTCTTCATACCAGCGTAAGGCAGTTTACAAATGATCGTTTGAAAGAATTCAAAAGAATGGCACACTCAATTTGGAAAGGAAACTATGGTTATAGAACAACTCGGCAAATGGAAGGCACATTCCAGTTGATACCAAGGACATAACCTAGTGACTGAGCGTGCTTTAAGAACTTGAGCATTTCCATATTCATCAAGGTTTTACCAACATCCGTGTCGAGGATCCTGGCAACACATCATACTACCATGATGAACGGTGATGGAGGATGCAGGTGCAAAGGAGGACAACACTTTCTCAGATTTTTCCTTAGCAATGCCAAAGAAGCAAATCTGGATGATCGACCGAGAGACATTTAGCACTCCGCTTCTAATGTTCTCCTTGATGTACCAGCTTAAATCAATATCATTCGGTATCTGGACCATCAAATAAAGGTCTGACTTCGGGGGTGCAAACATCCATAAGGATCAACTGTTAGTATAGATCATACGAAAACTTCATGGAGAAGATGGTCAAATTGCTTAATCAAGAAGCTACCATAATAGATCTTCCGGCTAGGTGTGTCGGCCAACATCAACCTTGTCGGGACCTAGATCATAGATCTTGGAAAAGTTCCAACCATCATATCTGCCTGAGATTCAGATCCGGTTGGTAACGGAATATTTCAGACAGCACGTCTGGAAAAGAAAGTTTGCAACACAAATCGACGAGATGATGTTGCGAGATTCTCGGGAATGAGCTACGATAGCAAGCTCTAAAACACGAGCTGGTTCTGCTACAAACATGTGAACACACTGTCCTAGACAAGCACGACCACATGGTAGTCTTATAATAAAACACTATCGAGTTCAGGTTAGGATCCATCATCAAGGATTTTCGAATTCTTTACGCGCACTAGACTTCTTTTCCTTGAACAAGTCAATCAGTGGCTTGGGTGCTAGGAATTCATATGTAACGAAGATGATCAGTCTAACATACCACAGAATACTTTGCACATGCATGACTAACTTGGGATGATTCCAGAGGAAGCAAAAACAATCTTTCCCGAATTCACGGCGGCAACTTGCACCTAATGCACGTGAACTTGGAGGAAGTCACTTCTTACACCAAACATGTATTCAATGAACGGGACATGAAGATAATGCTTACAAAAGTTTCCAACACTAGCTTGATGTTCAACATGAATCATGGAGGAGACGAGATGCTGCTGATGGGCTCAATAGCAACTCATCGGAATTTCCATATCACTGGACTTCCACCATCATGTGAACACGGTGATAGCATTGGTCAGACCAAAAGATGTAATGGTGTATGCTCGAGGGACCAACCACGAGTAAGACAACATTACGAACATCGTTGGTTCTGATTTGACTTGACGATAGCCCATACTCAAGTCAAAGTTTTGACAAGGCAATAGATCCAACAACTGATCACGAGGACCAATCGATGGAGATATCATCTTTCTTCAACACACACACACACAAAAGATATCCCTTAACATGAACTAAGTTAGGCAAGCTTTTATCTTCCAACTCTCCAAGTTGCTGTCCAGCTTAACCAACTAGCTCAGGGGTATCCAACACAGATTCTTGGAGAAGGGGTGGTTTATAAGAAACCAACTTGATCACGAGCTCAACATAACAGTCAGGGGATAACCTAGTAACACTTCCGAGAAGATATTCAGAAAATCACGAACCACCGATATGTTACTAAGCTCGAGAACAATCTTCCTTTTCAGGGCAAGACGATATGATCAGCTGAGCAAGGGTTTGACAAAATCCTAACTCATTGATTGAAGAGTGCACCAAAAATAAGGACTAGGTAGCACGATCAATCTTAGGATGATGATTCAATAACCAGCACGCTAAGAATGAGAGTATTGCCATTAACTACCAAGCAACGAGTTTCTCAGAGTATTGATTTCACACATCACGGTTCACTTGTCGGTATTCCGGTTGTGACAACACGGGACCGAGGAATGAATAATGATGGAGAGAAGTACCACTGCGTCAAGAATTCATAAGAGGTGGTGCAATTCTCATGACACTCTTGACATAAAGATGGTAACGATCCAAGGTAGGGCAGAGCAAAAGCTGGATTGGCATTTTGATCTGCGGAATACAATTGTTTTGACCCGATCCTAGATATGGATGAGGTTCTGGAGTTAGTTTCTCCTAGTCATTCTGAAATAGAACGACTTGACGGACTACAAGGATGGTGCGCATCGATAACACGGATGCACAACTAGTCATGACTATCAATTGATAGACGGGGGTCGGAATACAACTAAAGAGGGTGTCGGGGTAAATGACCACGGGTAGCCTAATCGACTACCCCTGGCTCTTCAGAAAAATTATCAGGCCTTTGGGCCTTCAAGCACTCCAAGCCTTTGGGCCGCCTTCCCCGGCCGGCTACCACTAAAGCCGACTCCCGGAAGGCGACCCAGCCTCACCGACTCCAAGAAGCCGGCCAAGAAGGATGCCGACTCCTAGAAGCCGGCCAAGATCACAACCACTCCTACATAACGACGACTTGACGGGGCATGGCCACAGTGCGGCCCACGACCCCCTAAGCCCGAGGCGGGCATGGCTACAGGAGGCCATACGGGGGGGATGTCTCCCGTGCGGCCCGGCACTGTAGCCACGCCAGCTACGACGTCATCCACGACCCACTCCTGTACGGCCCAAGGACTGCGGGCCCCTTCAGTCAGAGAGAGGCGTGAAGGTGGCCCGGCTCTTCATAGTCGGCCAAGAGTATAGCCGGCCTCCAGAAGCCGGCCACTCCCTTCCTCGAAGCAGGAGCCCCATTAAGGAGACAAGACGGGGTGAGGCTACAGTGATAGCCCCCGAGGCGGCCCACTGTAGCCATGCTCACCTCGACAAAGCCCTCATCATCAGAGGCGCGGCTACAGTAAGCAGCCGCCGACAAAACCCTAGGTGGTGGGGCCGGCCTGTCGACCAGGTAGCCGGCAGCCGGCGGGACCCACCAGCCAGCGGGACCCAGCAGCCGACGGAGAAGCCGGCGAGCGTAGACACTGACGGCTGGGACCAGATCCCAGTCGGATTACCATTGTACCCCCGGGGGTTGGCCTATATAAACCCCCCGGAGCACCCATGCAAAGGGTTCGCACCTCTGCATGTTTGGCTTCCAAGCATAGCACACACATACACACCATAGATAGAGAGAAGCAAGAGCTAGCCCTGTTCTTCTTCTCCCTTGATCCCAACAGCTCTAGGAGCGATTGTAGCTACCCCTTATCGATCTAGTGATCATGCGGAGACCCCGCAGAGCAGGACTAGGGGTGTTATCTCCTCGGAGAGCCCCGAACCTGGGTAAGATTCGCCGGCGTGCATGTCTTCGCCTCATCCCGTTTCCAGGCACCGGCGACGTTTTATTGGCTCCCATAATGATAAGCCATCCCTTGGCATATGTCGCACCAACCACCCGACATTTGGCGCCCACCATGGGGCCAGGTGCACCGTCGTCCGGAGACCTGTTCTGGACGGGAACCCTCTTCTTTCCCCGCGAGCGCAGCCAGCCTGCTGCGCCCGATGGCGTTTGCCCCGACGCGCTGCAAGGCGTCGACGACGTCTGCGCAGCGAGCCGCCTCGCCGATCTGCTCGGCGAGACTCGCATCTCCGACGAGCCTGCGTCCGACGCAGGCACCGACTACCCCGAGAGCCGCCTCGTCAGCCTCCTCGACCAACTTCACGTCTCCAGCGAGCCTGCTGCGGACATGGAGTCGGTCGGCTCCACCGACCCGATGCTCATCGACTCCGACACCGCGTCGCTCGACGCTTACCCCTCCGACGTGGTGGTCTTCGACGACCCCCTCCCTCGAGCTGACAGCGGCAGCAGCGCTGTCACCGAAGTGCTGGTCATCAGCCACGTCTCCAACTCGGGCGAGGACGCCCGCGACGCTCAGCAAGCGGCGATGCACGACCTCTCCGTCCCCCTCCCGGCCGACGCCGACGCCGAGACCCTGGAGGCACGCCGCCTTGCCCTCATCGTGGAGAGCAAGAAGATAGCCTCGATGAGACGCCTCACCGAGGCCCACCAGCGCGAAGTCGACCGCGCCGCCTTCGGGCCGCCGCCGCCTAGCGGCCCGAGCAGAGCCGGCTTCATCCAGAAGCGCGGCGCAGCCGTTGCCAGCATGCTGGGCGCAGATCGCCCCGTCTACGCCACCCCGCTCGAGAATCTGCGAGCCGCTCAGGCGGCTGCAGAGGAGCTCAATGGGCTGGGAGCCGATGAGCTCCCCTACATGACAAGACAGATCCAGCAGCTAATCGACGCGGCTGCAGAACGGCACGAAGCCGGCGCCCGAGCTGATAGCCATCCCCGCGCCGGGAGCACGCTGCGACGTCCCGCTCGCCGACTGCGAGCGGTGCGTACCGGAAGAAAGACAAGGAGCCGGCTGCCAGCCGCAGCCGGACTCGCATTACTATCGAGCGCGACGCGGATGGCCGCCCTCGAGCGATAGAGCACCAGAGAAACCTGCCTCCTCCCCCGCCTCGAAGAGAAAGACGCCTCACTCCACCGCCTGTCGCCCATCCGACTCTTGGCGACCGACTTGGCCGCCGAGAAGGAGTCGGCGAGAATGACGCCCGCCACAGGATCGGCCGCCTGGCTCGATCCTTGGCGTTAGAAGAAGAAGATGATGTCGGCCCGCCATGCTTTGGCCCCCGCATCCGCGACGAGCCCTTCCCCAAAGGGTTCTCGCTCCCCAGAGACACGCCCAAGTACAACGGCTCGGTGAAGCCGGAAGATTGGCTCATCGACTACTCCACAGCCGTCAGCATCGCCAACGGCAATCGGCGCGTCGCCGTGAAGTACGTCCCCTTGATGCTGCAAGGGACGGCGCGCACGTGGCTCAACAGCCTCAAGCCATACAGCATCAACAGCTGGCTGGACTTCACCGAGGTTTTCGTCCGCAACTTCACCAGCACCTACAAGCGGCCTCCCAAGCCTCGCCAGCTCTCCCTCTGCGTCCAAGGGCCCAACGAGTCGACCCGCGACTACCTCACGCGATGGGCCGAGCTCCGCAACTCCTGCGAGGGAGTGCACGAGGTCCAAGCCATCGAGTACTTCACTGCCGGGTCCCGAGAGGGCACCCTCCTCAAGCACCGACTCCTCTGCGACGAGCCGGCTACCCTCGATGAGTTGCTGATCACCGCTGACAAGTATGCCACTGCCGACTCCTCCATGAAGACCGAGCTCCGAGTGGACGCCTCGGGGAAGGTAGTTGCTCCGGCTCCCAAGACGCCGGCTGGCGACCCAAACCGGCGCCCCTACCAGAACGACCACAAGCGCAAGGGCCCCATGCCGACTTCCTCCAGTCGGCAGGTGGCCACAGTTGAAGACGAGCAGCCCGAGGAGCGGCCCGCTCCCAAGAAGAAGGGAGGCCGGCCGCCCTGGCAGCCGTCCTTCTCCTACGAACAAGCACTCGATGCTCCCTGCAAGTTCCACAGCGGCGCGAAGCCGTCCAACCATACAACACGGAAATGCCACTGGCTCACCCGCATCACCAAGGGCGAAGGGATGGTGCCGCCTCCGCCTCCCGGCCCGCCGCCTCCCGGCCCGCCGCCTCCAGCTCCCCAGCAGTCGGCGCCATCCAAGATGAGTTCCCCGAAGCGCACGACGCCTACGTCATCTTCACAAGTGAAGTTGACGACAAGCGCAACCGACGCCGGCAGCACCAAGAAGTAAACGCAGTCGCCTCTAGCACCGCCGAATTCATGCATTGGTCGGAGAAGCCCATCAGCTGGAGCCAGGCCGACCACCCAGAGGTGATGCCTTCGCCTGGCTCCTATGCTATGGTCTTGGACGTCACCCTCGCGACGGAGAGGCGAGCTGCCAGATTTTCCCGCGGCCTGATAGACGGCGGAAGCAGTATCAACATACTGTACCGCGACACCCTGGACAAGCTGAACATCAAAGCAAAGCAGCTCATGCCGAGCCGCACTGTCTTCCATGGTATCGTACCCGGCCTATCTTGCTCTCCAATCGGCAAGATCAAGATGGATGTTCTCTTCGGAGACAAAGATCACTTTCGCCGGGAGGCAATATGGTTCGAGGTGGTGGATTTGGAGAGCCCCTATCATGCACTACTTGGTCGACCTGCTTTGGCCAAGTTCATGGCTGTGCCTCACTATGCCTACCTGAAGATGAAGATGCCGAGCTTGAAGGGGATCATCACGGTAGTCGGCGACTACAAGAAGTCCATCGAGTGTGCCATGGCCAGCAGCCGGCTGGCCGAGTCCCTCGTGGTGGCAGAAGAGAAGAAGATGCTGGAACGGGTTGTGGCCATGGCCGGCAAGCAGCCGGCCTTGTCCCCCAACCCCAAGGACTGTGATGCGCAGGGATCCTTCCAGCCTGCGAAAGAGACAAAGAAGATACCTCTAGACCCGGAGCACCCGGAGAGGTTCGCCGTGATTGGGGCGAACTTGGACAGCAAATAGGAAGGCGAGCTCGCCGACTTCCTCCGTGAGAATCGAGACATCTTTGCATGGTCCCCAAAGGACATGCCGGGTGTCCCGAAGGATTTCGCCGAGCACAAATTACATGTCCGAGCTGATGCGAAGCCGGTCAAGCAACCCCTCCGCCGACTATCAGAAGAGAAGCGAAGAATCGTGGGAGAAGAGATAGCCCGGCTCCTCGCAGCCGGCTTCATCATGGAAGTGTTCTTTCCAGAATGGCTTGCCAATCCAGTTCTGGTTTTGAAGAAGAATAACAAGTGGCGCATGTGTATAGACTACACAAGTTTGAACAAGGCCTGCCCAAAGGATCCGTTTGCTTTGCCACGGATTGACCAAGTGATAGACTCCACAGCCGGATGCGAGCTGTTAAGTTTTTTGGATGCATACTCAGGGTATCATCAGATCAAGTTGGACCCGGCTGACCGCCTGAAGACTGCCTTCATCACACCCTTTGGAGCTTTCTGCTACCTGACAATGACATTCGGCTTGAGAAACGCCGGTGCCACTTTTCAGCGTTGCATGCAGAAATGTCTCTTGAAACAACTCGGCAGAAATGCCCACGTCTACGTAGACGACATTGTGGTGAAGACAGAGAAGCGCGGTACCTTGCTGGAAGACCTGAAGGAAACATTTGCCAACTTGCGCCGATTCCAGATCAAGCTCAACCCCGAGAAGTGCGTGTTCGGAGTGCCAGCCGGCCAGCTGCTGGGCTTTTTGGTCTCCGAACGCGGCATTGAGTGCAACCCTGTCAAGATTAAAGCCATCGAGAGGATGGAGATACCCACCAAGCTGCGAGATGTGCAGAAGTTCACTGGCTGCTTAGCCTCCCTGAACCGTTTCATCAGCCGACTAGGAGAGAAGGCCCTCCCCCTGTACCGACTCATGAAGAAGTCCACTCACTTTGAGTGGAATGATCAAGCCGACCAAGCCTTCCATGAGTTGAAGAAAATGTTGACCACTCCGCCTGTCCTGGCTGCGCCGACTGAGAAGGAGCCCATGCTCCTCTACATCGCCGCGACAAGCCGAGTCATCAGCACTGTTGTTGTGGTCCAGCGCCCGGAGGAAGGCCGAGCTCAGCTGGTCCAGAGGCCGGTCTACTATCTCAGCGAAGTACTGTCCAGCTCAAAGCAAAACTACCCGCACTACCAGAAGATGTGCTATGGGGTGTACTTCGCTGCCAAGAAATTGAAGCCCTACTTCCAAGAGCACCCCATCACGGTCGTGTGCACTACCCCGCTCGCCGAGATCATAGGCAGCCAGGATGCATCCGGCCGGGTGGCCAAATGGGCCATTGCCTTGGCGCCCTACACGATTTTCTATCAACCCCGCACCGCCATCAAGTCGCAAGCATTGGCCGACTTCCTCGTCGACTGGGCCGAGACCCAGTACTTACCGCCGGCTCCCGACTCTACCCATTGGCGGATGCACTTTGACGGGTCCAAGATGCGCACCGGCTTGGGAGCCGGCATCGTCGTCACCTCTCCCAAAGGCGACAAGCTCAAGTACACGCTGCAGATCCACTTCGCCGCCTCCAACAACGTGGCCGAGTACGAGGCGCTCGTACATGGGCTCCGGCTAGCCAAAGAGCTCGGCATACGCCGGATCCTATGCTACGGCGACTCAGACTTGGTGGTCCAGCAATCATCTGGCGACTGGGACGCCAAGGACGCAAACATGGCAAGCTACCGTTTCCTCGTCCAGCAGATGAGCGGATACTTTGAAGGGTGCGAGTTCCTGCACGTGCCAAGGGCCGACAACGACCAAGCAGATGCCCTAGCACGGATCGGCTCCACCCGACAAGCCATACCGACTGGCGTCTCCCTCCAGCGCCTCCTCAAGCCGTCCATCAAGCCGTCTCCAGAGTCGGATTCCATCTTCGTACCGCCTGCGCCAGAAACAGCCGGATCCGGCTCAAGAAATCCTGCAGGCGGCACGGGGACTTCGACGACTGCCCCGGGGACTGACGTAGTCGCACCCGGCTCAGCGATTTCAGAACCCGGCCCGGGGACTGCAGCAGTCGGCCCGGGGACTGCAACGACACAAGAAGCGGCGGTCGACTCCAATGCAACACCCAACCCACCCACCCGAGTCATGGTGGCCACATTAACAGCAGAAGAAGTCACAGCTCCCTCATGGGCCCAGCCCATCCTCAAGTTCCTAGTCAGCAGAGAGCTGCCGACTGATGAGATCGCAGCAAGACTAGTGCAACGACGAGCCGCAGCATACACAATAATCAACAGGGAGCTTGTGAAGTGCAGCGTCACTGGAGTCTTCCAGCGCTGCGTCGAGCCAGAAAAAGGAGTGGCAATCCTCAAAGACATCCACCAAGGCGAATGCGGCCATCACGCCGCCTCAAGATCCCTCGTGGCCAAGGCTTTCCGCCATGGGTTCTTCTGGCCGACTGCCTTGGAGGATGCTAAAGAAATAGTGAAGAGCTGCAGAGGATGTCAAGTCTTCAGTTCCAAACAACACCTGCCGGCTTCCGCCCTCAAGACCATTCCCCTCACCTGGCCTTTTGCCGTTTGGGGACTGGACATGGTGGGCCCCTTCAAGACAGCCCGCGGTGGCATGACACACCTGCTCGTTGCGGTGGACAAGTTCACAAAATGGATCGAAGCCAAGCCAATTAAGAAGCTGAACGGGCCGACTGCCGTGACATTCATCACCGACATCACTACTCGGTACGGCGTGCCGCATAGCATCATCACCGACAACGGCACGAACTTCGCCAAAGGCGCACTGGCACGTTTCTGCGCGACACAGGGCATCCGATTGGACTTAGCGTCCGTTGCCCATCCGCAGTCGAACGGCCAGGTCGAGCGAGCAAATGGACTTATCCTCTCCGGCATCAAGCCCCGATTGGTTGTACCACTGGAGCGATCGGCCGGCTGCTGGCTCGAAGAGCTGCCGGCTGTCCACTAGAGTCTGCGAACTACACCCAACAAGTCAACCGGCTTCACTCCATTCTTCCTTGTGTACGGTGCCGAGGCTGTCATCCCAACAGACATCGAGTTCGACTCGCCTCGGATCACCATGTACACGGAAGAGGAAGCCAAAGAAGCAAGAGAAGACGGCGTCGACCTACTGGAAGAAGGCCGGCTGTTGGCCCTCAGCCGGTCCGCCATCTACCAGCAAGGCCTACGCCGCTACTACAACCGCAAGGTCAAGCCAAGAACCTTCCAAGAGGGCGACCTTGTGCTCCGGCTGATCCAGCGAACAGCCGGCCAGCACAAGCTCTCGGCCCCTTGGGAAGGCCCCTTCGCCGTCAGCAAGGCACTCGGCAACGACTCCTACTACTTGATCGACGCGGAAAAGCCAAGAGCACGCAAGAGAGACGACTCCGGCAAGGAGTCGGAGCGACCATGGAACGCAAATCTCCTAAGACGATTTTATAGCTGAAAAGCAGTATGTATCACGCTACCCCTTTTGTATTAAGTTACAAACCAACAGGCCCCCCGAACAGTACTCGGGGACTGCCTTTTATTTCTCTATGAATGACGAGTGTCATATCCATGAATGTATTATTACATTTTTTAATTCTTGTCCGGCACCGGGTCCGATTAGTCGGCCCGGGGACTGGCCGCCTTAAGCTATATTCTAAGTTCTTCCCGAAGTCAGCAAAGTAGTGCGCCGGCTCCCAAGTCCTCTCTTGTTGAAAGTCGCAGCTCAAAGAACTGACTGTCCGACTAGCAAGAGAGAAGACAGAAAGGACGCCCACACGAAAAACGGCTAAGGAACAACTAACCTATATAGCAAAAAGACGGCTTCCATATATGCCTGCCGGCTGTCACAGCAGCCGGCTGGCCGGCTTCCTAAAAAACTTAGCTTAAGTCCAGCAGAGCTAAAAGTACTTCCCCCTCCCCAATCGGCCAGGCACTCCCCGGCTACAGATTGCAGAGCAACTGTTTGACTAGGGAGGCGGCAACCAAGGGAGGGCGGCAAAGGAAAAAAGCAGAAGGACAAAAAGCGAAAGTACAAGGAAAAGCCGATTGCATAACTTATATACATAAAGCCGCCTAAAGGCTGGCAACAGACTTGAGTTTCAATACACCCAGTGGGTGGAATTGTGCAGACTTAACCAAACATTGTTCAAAAGCAACAAGACAGGAAAACAAAAGAAAGAAGACTAAGGCGCGACTTGGAGGCCGAGCTGGTCAGTGAAGGCAGCTCGCCGGCTGAAGGAGTGGCCGCCTAGTTGGTCCCGGCTTGACCACCTCCCGCGGCAGGAGACGCACTCGCACGCGACGTAGTGCTGGAGGCGCGGTCAGGCTGGCCGGCTTCTCCACCAGCCGGCTCGGCGTCTTCACCCTCCTCCTCCTCCTCCTCGCCCTCGTCGCTGGAGTCGATCTCCTCCGCCGAGTCCTCGCCATGCGCCGGGTCCAGCCCGAACCAATCTTCCGGCTGGGCGACTCCATTGTCGTCCACCTCGGGGGCGAAGACGTTGGTGTCGGTGTAGTCGGCGATCGCCGAAGCTCGCCGAATGATGGCCGGCCGCGCCGGCTCCAGCTCCGTGTCGGCTTGCTTCCGCCAGGTCGACAGCTAGTCCAGGTTCAAGCCGGGATACCAGGCCTTGACGAACTCCAGCGCCCGCCTGGCGCCGGAGCGAGCTGCTGACGCCTTCCAAGCCTCGAAGCGGCCGACGGCCACCTCCAGCTAGTCGGCGGTCCGACTGGGAGTGCGTGGGACCACTTGGCCGGGCTAGAGGGCGGCCAAGACCGCCGACCCGGCACGCTGAAGCCGGCGGAGCAGCCTGTGAGCCGGCTGGATGCGAGCCTGGATCGCCAGGAGCTCCTCCTCCAGCGAACGGCCGGCGGTTGGCGAGATCTCGAAGCCGGCTTGCCTCTTCGCCTGGTGACGGGCTTCGACGGCCTGGTTGGCGGCAGTGGAATAGCCGAGGAAGTACTCTGTGCGAAGAAGAAAAGGAAAGAAAAACACCAAAATCAGAAAAACAAGTCGAATGGCGGATGGCAAGAAAGGACGAAGTGGTAGATGACTTACCGTCAACCAGGTCCTCAATCTGGCCATAGCCAGAGACCAGAGTCTGCTTGACCTCTGCCCAGCCGGCCGCCTCCGTCTCTAACTCGGCCTGAAGGGCGGCCTCGCGATCCTGCGCAGCTTTCAGCGCAGCCTTGTGGCCTTCCTCCTGGTCGGCCAGCTTCTTGACGAGGCGGTCGCGCTCCTGCACCAAGGCGGCGAGCTCCGCGTCCTTGGCACGAAGAGCAGTCTGGGACTCCCCCAGCTGCGCCCTCAGACTGGCGTTGGCTGCTGCAGAGATAGAAGAAAAAGAAGAACAATAAGGAATGATCAAGGAAGATCCGAGCCGACTGCTCAGCAGTCGGCCCGAATCTCGGGGACTACACCCAGTGGGTGCGCTGACGCGCCCCCACATGAGAAAAAGATCAAGTCACATACCTCGGCTTTCCGTGAGATCGGCGGTCTTCTGAGTCAGCTCCCGAGCCTGGGAGTTGAAGGCGGCCGCTCGGAGATTGTGGTAGTCCTGCAAGACGGACAGAAGATCGACGTGAGAACAGAAGCAGCAAAAACAAAATCTCCAAGAAGTTCCAAGCTGCCTGCTCAGCAGCCGACTCGGAACTCGGGGACTACACCCAGTGGGTGCGCTGACGCGCCCCCACGAGAGAAATCAAGTTCAAAAAAGAACAAGATGAGAATACTAACCCGGATGGCTGCCCGCGTGGCGAGGAATTCGTCGGTGAACTGCCTCAGCACCGCGGCTTGGCTCTGCAGCCGGGTCCGGACGTCTTGCGCAGCGACGTTCACCACGGCCGACCCTCCGCCCGGTGTCCACCCCGAGGTAGCGCTGGCCGCCTCTGCGTCTCGGGCCGACGAGCTGGAGCCCACGGCCGGCTGGGGCTCCGACGCAGCCTTCTGCAGTTCAGCCGCGGCCTTCCCCGCACGCCGGCTTGGCGGAACCCGGACCGCCACCTCAGCCCCCGCGGCCGGCTCGCCCCCCGCCGACTGTGCGGGCGCAGGCTCAGGCTGGCGGCCTTGGGTCGTCCTAGTCAGAGGAGTCGGCCCCGGCGCCTCCCCCAAGATGACAACGTCGTCGCCGCTTCCTCCCAGCCCCGGCTGGGAACCGCTAGCTCCCCCTGGCGAGGGATCCACGTCCCCGGGCGCCATGGTGCGCAGGGGGGTGACCATCAAGGCCTCCCCTGCCGCCGTTTCGGCCTCGGCCTCTGCCTGGGCCTTGGCTGCGGCCTCGGCGAGCGCCTTCGCCGCTTCCTCCTCCCGAGCTGCCTGGGCGGCGGCTGCGCTCCGTGCCTCCGCCTCCCGCGCTTCCTGCTCCTCCCGCGCCTTCCGCGCGTTCCTTTCCGTCGCCTCCAGGAGGGCGGCGCGGGGATCTACGCGGCGGATGGTGCTCCCAGAGCCCCCTGGCGACTCGATGACGGAGCCGGCGTCCGCCCGCTCAAGTGATAGCGGAGCCCTGACCATTGAAAAAGAAGACGAAGACTCAAGAACCATCAAAGGAAAGAAAGAAGGACAGTACGAAGAAAGAGAGAACTTACGCCGACACAGTCTGCGGCTGCTTCACCACTTTGCGGAAACGAGCCGCCTTCGCGGCCGCCTCTTCCCGCCTGGTGGCTGCCGCCCCACCCCTGGGCTTCTTCGTCCGGCTGCCGAACATGCCCTGGGTGGCGCGACGTTTCTGGCCTCTACCCCGAGCAGGCTGCGCGCCGGAGGAGCCCGCGCCGCGTCCAGACGCCGGCTGGCGATGCGGGACGGCTTCGGCTTCGTCCTCGTCCGGCCAGTCCTTGAAGGTAGCGGTGAACCCGGAGCCGCCTGCTTCACCGCCGGCTTGGCCGCCAGCCGGCTCGGCGGCGTCCTCCATATGGACCGCCCCCAGGTCGGGGTCCTCCTGGTCATGCTCGGTCCGGTCGGGGACGAAGCGGCGCTCCACGTCCGCTCCGCCGGCCGGCCGAAGCAGAGGATTCTGTCAAAAAGAGCGAGCCGACTGAGTTAGAGTGGGCCCAGAGGAACTTGGCGACAAGCTGAGAGAGAGAGAAAGAGAAAAAGAGAAGGGGAGCGTACCGTAGGCGGAGGATTGGCGCGGCTGTATGGCTCCTTGCCGAATTGCCAGTCGTCGGCAAGCTGGCAGTTGGCGAGGTAGTTCACCATGTCGGCGGCGTCGGGCTGCGGCATCTCCTTGATGCACATCCGGCTCGGATCGAGCTGGCCGCTCATCTGACAGATCAGATGAGGCCGGCTCTGGAGCGGGAGGACCCGGCGCGTGACGAACGCGGCCAGGAGGTCGGGCCCCGTCAGGCCCTCCGACTGGACCATCACCCGCAGACGGGCGATGGCGGCGTTTCCTCCCTGCGACAGCGTCACCGCCCGGAAGGACCACTGGGGCAGCCTCCCCGCCGGTGGGCCGGCTACGTAAGCCGGCAGGTTGATGTAGTCGCCCCGTGGAGCGATGTTCCGCACGTAGAAGTATGACTTCTACCACTTCTTCACCGATTGGATCAGCGTGATGACAGGGAAGGGGTTGTCGGCGCCCGATCTCCGCGACGCGATGAAGGCGCCAGTGTGGGCTGGCACGCCCTTGCTGCGCGTACCCAGCTTCGACTGGAAGAACTCCCCCCAGAGCTCGAGGGTGGGGAGGACGCCGAGATAGCCCTCGCACAGGGTGACGAAGGCCGACAGCAGCACCACCGCGTTGGGGGTGAGGTGATGCGGCTGGAGCTGATAGAAGTCCAGCTAGGAGCGGAAGAAGGCGCTCACAGGCAGGCCGAAGCCACGCAGGAAGTGCGAGCGGAAGACCACCCGCTCGCCATCCCGCGGCGCCGGCCTGATTTCCTTCTCCGGCGCGAGGCGGACCTCCACTTTATCCACGCTGGGCAGACGCCGGGTGTCGCGGAGGAAGTCGATGTGGTCGTTGTGGACAATGGAGCCATCCCAATCCCCGCCAAGCTGCTCTACGTGGGGAGGCATAGCGGGAGCTAGCACGGCGGCGGAGGAGCGTGCGGAGGAAGAGCGCGGCGGCAAGGCGCTGTCGCAAGAACGAGCAAGGCGAGAAGACGAAGGGAGTAGGAGAAGCGTGCGAGGGTCTGCCGCCCTCCACCTCCCCCTACTTATAGCCTCACGCGGCCGAAGAGGCCGGACGTGGGGGGGAGACATGGGATTAACCGCGCCCACTCTCCCCACGCCCCGCGTTTATTACGCATAAGTGCGAGCCGAAACTGCCGCACGGAACGTGCGAGCGGTTTCGGGATACAAAGGATCCGCGCCTGGGCCGGGGCGCGGACGTGGAGGGCCCCCTCCCTGCGGCGACGTCCCGTCATGCGCGTGGGCTGGCAGGCTTTCCGGCCACGTGGCACGCCACGGCCCGAGGCCGGCCCGCGGCCCGGTGCACGAGCCTACGGGTTCCCGCCCCCCGACTCCAAAGGAATTCGACTAAAGGCGGCGCGCCTGCACCAAGGCCGGCTCCCAGCTGCCGGCTTGTCATGATAGGAAGCCGATCGAGCTTCTCGAACCCCATTTCACCTCGAAGCCCAATCAGCTTCGGGGACTACTGTCGGGGTAAATGACCACGGGTAGCCTAATCGACTACCCATGGCTCTTCAGAAAAATTATCAGGCCTTTGGGCCTTCAAGCACTCCAAGCCTTTGGGCCGCCTTCCCCGGCCGGCTACCACTAAAGCCGACTCCCGGAAGGCGACCCAGCCTCACCGACTCCAAGAAGCCGGCCAAGAAGGATGCCGACTCCTAGAAGCCGGCCAAGATCACAACCACTCCTACATAACGACGACTTGACGGGGCATGGCCACAGTGCGGCCCACGACCCCCTAAGCCCGAGGTGGGCATGGCTACAGGAGGCCGTACGGGGGGGATGTCTCCCGTGCGGCCCGGCACTGTAGCCACGCCAGCTACGACGTCATCCACGACCCACTCCTGTACGGCCCAAGGACTGCGGGCCCCTTCAGTCAGAGAGAGGCGTGAAGGCGGCCCGGCTCTTCATAGTCGGCCAAGAGTATAGCCGGTCTCCAGAAGCCGGCCACTCCCTTCCTCGAAGCAGGAGCCCCATTAAGGAGACAAGATGGGGTGAGGCTACAGTGATAGCCCCCGAGGCGGCCCACTGTAGCCATGCTCACCTCGATAAAGCCCTCATCATTAGAGGCACGGCTACAGTAAGCAGCCGCCGACAAAACCCTAGGCGGTGGGGCCGGCCTGTCGACCAGGTAGCCCGCAGCCGGCGGGACCCACCAGCCAGTGGGACCCAGCAGCCGACGGAGAAGCCGGCGAGCGTAGACACTGACGGCTGGGACCAGATCCCAGTCGGATTACCATTGTACCCCCGGGGGGTAGGCCTATATAAACCCCCCGGAGCACCCATGCAAAGGGTTCGCACCTCTGCATGTTTGGCTTCCAAGCATAGCACACACATACACACCATAGATAGAGAGAAGCAAGAGCTAGCCCTGTTCTTCTTCTCCCTTGATCCCAACAGCTCTAGGAGCGATTGTAGCTACCCCTTATCGATCTAGTGATAATGCGGAGACCCCGCAGAACAGGACTAGGGGTGTTATCTCCTCGGAGAGCCCCGAACCTGGGTAAGATTCGCCGGCGTGCATGTCTTCGCCTCATCCCGTTTCCAGGCACCGGCGACGTTTTATTGGCTCCCACAATGATAAGCCATCCCTTGGCATATGTCGCACCAACCACCCAACAGAGGGACAATCCAAAGGAACATATAATTTTCTAAGTTGCGGATGCATAGATTTAGTATGTCAAACAAGTTCAACATATTTCTTCCAGATAATCCATGCAGAAAGGTAGGACTGGCAGATTCACAATGCAGAATGGAGAACTCGTCGAGAGCACTCTTGTTGTGATCTTTTGGTTAAACGAGGAACTTCTGCCAAGGATGGTTCATGGTATTTGGAAGAATGGTATACCACGGACCTCGAGGACTATCGCAAAGGTTACTAATATCCTAAAGGAACGAGCAAAACTATCAACACGAGGTAAGTAGGGTGAATTTTGGGCTCAAAAACCCCGGAGTAGAATACCTACTACTAAATGGCATCACGGGATGCTTTCGAGAATGACGGCCAGAATCATCACACTGGAACACAAAACATAGCTAGGTTACTAGATGATCCCCTAAGGCACCTAGGGTCATAATAATAATTCCAACATATATGTCGAGGCAATGGAGTGCCTCAACGCACCGGTGGTGTGCTTAATCTGGCCCAAAGGGACGCAAAAACAGAGGGAAAGGATTTGCAAATGCATCAGACTATTTAGAAACCTGGGATGACTCGGACAGCATAACGGCTGTAAATGCTCAGAAAGGATTTGAGACATTCACAAGGATTTGCATAGTCACTTAACAACATCATATCAAGGTTCTGGGATGATCTGTCAACATATGGAAGTAGTAGAAACTGAACTGAGGCTTCAGACCAACAATCCTACGAGTCTACAGATTAGTAACACGTGATCCTCATAGAAAGCTGAGAAGCCTAGTCCTTAATCCCCGTAGAAGAGAAGAGGGTGACTCAGATCAGAAGAGCATAAGGTAAAGGAGTAAAAAGAGCCTTACGTTCCCTTCCACAATCAAATCCCTTATATATCTAGAGCATTTCTAGACTCAACTTCGACCAGTTTGGCTTGGTAAGCCTACAGGCAGCCTGGCTCTGATACCAAAGCTGTCAGGACCCCGATTCCAAGTCACAACGATCTAGCCGGTAACACCTCATATCACTTTGCGTCCTCACGCACGGTATTCCCACGGGTGTCGCCTTACCATGGCCCGGGACCGTTTGCGCCTTTTGGCTCACGTATATGATAGTGTCGCTAACATCCATATGACAGAGAACCCGGGCCGACATGACTAGTCGTGAACCCAAAGTGGCACTAACTTACGGGGACAGGCATACATGAATCAACATCGAGCATGTCGGTCAGCAGCGTGCGAATCCGGGCTGTAGCACTGGGCTAACAGGACTCCGGTGAACCGGGCTGTAGCAGGCTAGGCAGGACTCCGGATGTCACCGCGTGACATTTCCCCGAAGGGACAGACACAGGAACGAAGTGAATCACATGCCGGCCAGTCAAGTGTTCCGGAGCAGTAGTGCTGGGCTAGCAGGACTCCGGTGAACCGGGCTGTAGCGGACTACTATGGCTCATGGAAGCACAAGACTACATTTCCCCATAAGAGAGGCTACCAAGGATAAACAACTAGGTTGTCGGATCCCACACATACCAAGCATTTCAATCATACACACAATATGCTCGATATGTGCAAATACAACATGGCATCACAACAAGACTCTACGACTCAGAGTATTTATTCATTAGGCTCCGAAGAGCCAGATATTACAAACATGGGTCTCATGACCCAACATTCAGAGCATACAAGTCAAAGCACATGCGGAAGCTTAACATGTCTGAGTACAGACATCTATAAATGAAAAAGGCTGAGAAGCCTGACTATCTACCAGATCCTGCCGAGGGCACAAGATCGTAGCTGAGGTATCAAGCTAAACGTCGAAGTCCACACGGAACTACTAGCGAGACTGACGTCTCTCTGCAAAACATAAAATAGGCAAACGTGAGTACAAATGTACCCAGCAAGACTTACATCAGAACTATCTACATAAGCATCGGTATCAACAAAGGGGGTGGTGGAGTTTGACTGCAGCAAGCCAGCTTTGACTCGGTGGCTATCTAAACTATGACTGCAAGTAACTCTTTTGAGGTGGCGCACACGAGTCCACATATTCACCATATCAATACACCACTATGGATCCGCTCCCGTCTCCCTACGAGAACGCCATCCATAGCACTCATGCTTATCTTACGCATTTTAGAGTATCCACTTTCACTTGTCTATGAACTGTTATAGGCAACCCAGAAGTCCTTTACCGCGGACACGGCTATTCGAATAGATGATGTTAACCCTGCAGGGGTGTACTTCGTCACACATGCTCTCGCCACTTACCACCATGTACACGTCATGTACCTCGGCAACCTTCAAGCGGAAGCCTGGCGAGGGAGTCGGCCACGACCTGACTAACCACACAAGTCTCTAGTCCAGGTTTATCGCCTATTCGGGTTCCATCCGCAAGGAGATCCGGCCGGGGTGTCGCTCACGGCCCCAAACGATGTGTGCAGGGTTCCCGAGCCCACCATCCGGGTGCCACTCGGTACACCAGGCCACGTGTGCCTAGTCTGTCCCAAGCCCACCTGTACCGGGTGCCACTTGGTAGACTACTAACACTACCTACAAACACCAGAAACTAGTTGCAACTCCTGGACAGAGATCAGGTTGATTAATAAGTCGAGAGAGCTTGGAGTGCCCGGAGCCCAATGTGTGGTAGTAACTGTTCATGGATCACAAACACAGAACTCAGTTCCTGAGGACGGTTTCAATGAGACAACCCACCATGTACTCCTACATGGCCTCTCACCACTACCTTTACCAAATCGTGTTCACACACTTAGCTCTCACACAGTAGGACATGTTCACAACTTTCCAATTCATTCCCGATGAATCAGACCTGACACAACTCTAAGCAATAGCAGGCATGACAAACAAGCATGAATGAGTAGGCACATCAGGGCTCAAACAACTCCTACTCATGCTAGTGGGTTTCATCTATTTACTGTGGCAATGACAGGTCATGCAAAGGATAAAGGGGTTCAGCTACTGCAGCATGTAACAGTTGAAATGTTGTTGTACTAATGCAGTAAAAGAGAGCAGGAGCGAGAGAGTGGGATTGTATCGGAATGAACAAGGGGGTTTTGCTTGCCTGACACTTCTGAAGATGGCATAGAGTCTTCATCAGTGTCAACGATCACAGCGTCGGAACAACGTCTATCGAGAGGGGACAATTACCGGCAACAGAGAAGAAATACAATCAATGCAATGCACAATATGATGCATGATCATGACATGGCAATATTCTGTTGATTGAGCTAATGCAACTATAACCAGGGTGGTTTGAGTCATTTTGAACCAAGGGTTCAATCCCAAACTCAACTTATGAATTTAAATAGTGCCTTATCATGTTTTGATATAAACAGCAGGTTTAAGTTGCTCTAACATGCATGAAACCAGCACATATGGATAGATTGGATTTTTCTGATCATTTTTCATATATAAATCATTTCATTCTGAGCTATAGATTATTTTCTATGATTTTTAGAAGTTTATAGGATTTTCTGGAATTGCTGAATTATTTTAAATCCAGAAAAGGATTAATTGCGTCAGCATGACGTCGGTGTGACGTCAGCAGGTCAACAGAGCTGCCCCGAGTCAAACCTGACCAGTGGGGTCCACTAGTCAATGACCCAGTGCTGCATAGAGTCACAGACAGGTGGGGTCGGGTCAACGGCCACGTCAGCAAGTCAGCCCTGACGCGTGGGTCCGCTGGTTTGTTAATTAAACTAACTTAATTTTAACTAGCGGCTTAATTGGGCAGCAGGGCCCACTGTCAGTGTCTAGAGAGTGGAGTTAATTAGTGGTGTTAGCTGCTAATGACGGCACCACGTCATCATCCACCGGAGTTGGACGCCGGCGACCAAACCCGACGGCGGAGGATCGCCGGAGTTCCTCGGGACGGCGCTACAGGCGATGGTTTTGAGCGCGGTTTGGAGCTATGTCAAGCTGGCGATGCGGCACAACTGGTGGAGCGAACGAGAGGAGCTGGGGTGGCCTGAGCTCGTCGGAATCGAGCTCGAGGCGTCGGCCGGAGCTCGGTGTGTAAGGCAGCTGCGGCTGGAGCAAGCGGGCGAGCAAAACGAGCAGCGGCGCAGCAACTACGTGCGTGTGTGAGTGTGTTGGGTCGGTCATTGTGATTGAAAGGCCATCGGAGCATCACCGGCGATGAGCTCGGGTGGCGGCGGGTTTCTGTATCCGATGAATCGATGACTACGGCGAGCAATCGAGGCGGAGGAGAGGGGGGTTCGGTCCGTGAGCTCACAGCGAAGACGTAGGGAAGGTCAGCGTGCTCGGGGAAGGCCTGGGGCGACGAGACGGCGGCGGCGATCTCGGCCGGCCGTGGTTGGAGATGTTGTTGCGCGCGTCGCTTCGGGGCTCTCCTCGTCGCATGGCTCGGCAAGGAGGGACGAGGAAGAAGTAGCGGAGCTTCCTAGCACAGCGAGAGGCGAGGGAGGTACGGTGGTCAGGCGGGCGGCAGCGGCGAGCTCGGTGGCGCTCGGGCGGCTACTGGAGAAAGGGCAGAGGGGAGGGAGAGAGCGCAGCGAGTGGGGGAGAGGAGACAGCGTGGCGTCACCAGGAGGGGCCGGGGAAGCAGGAGGTGGCCGGCGCGTGCACGCGCGCGTCGGGCACACGCCCTTCTGCCTACTGGCAGGAGGTTGAAGACGGTGGCGGCTGCGGTGGGCTGGACCAGCACAGGAGCTGGGCCGGCTCTGGTGGGCTGGCTCTGGTGGGCTGCACAGGTAAGCACTTCTCTCTCTCTCTCATTTGTTTCTGTTTTTCTTTTTTTTGCTATTATGTTTTGATTTAGTAAAAATACTAATCACTTCCAAAACTCCTGAAAATATTTGTGGGCACTGTTGAAATTATTCCCAACAGCCCTCAACTAGTTTCAGAATTGTTAGAGCATTTAAAATATTTATAGGATTTAAATGCCCCAATTCAAATACAATATGAGTTAATTCAAAAATCCAGAATGGCCTAGAAATATGTGCATCATTTTTGTCAGAGGTGCTGGACCAATTCAGAAATGATGAACATTTCTAAAGGGCATTTTGGGATCATCGAAAGATTTAAGTTTGAACCTAGTTGAATTTCATTTGCTGCTAGGGTAATCATCCCCCATTTCAAGTTTCTGAGAAATTTAAACATGATGCAACATGACTAGCTAGCCTAAGTGAGTACCAGACTAGGGATGTGACATCACTGGCCACATGAGTTTGAATTGACACGTCTCCTTTTGGAAAACCATGATCCTTCATGTGAGATGCTCCGGTTTGGAAGCAGCGGTCATCAAAACTTGTGCCAAACTTTACCAATTTTGTTCCACGGGGTCGTGAGAGCACGCCACAGGCACACATCGATTTTGATGATGTCCGAACTCCATCTGAATTTTCTGTAATTAAAATACCAACTAGGCCTACGCGAGTGGCCGCACCTCGTGGCCGAAATGTTTGAAACTTCTCCCCGCTTCTCGAACAAACGGATGAAAACTCACAAAGTGATGCACAAATGATCTGTACACCTTTGTTAGGCTGATAGTAAGGGGGTATCATATCTAGTATATGACATGCATGCCAACTAGGCAATTTTGATGAGCTATCATAGAATTAATTAAATGAAGAAAGATAGGGTTAAGTATCATATCATGAAACCGTATCATAATAAATGTTATGCTACTATATATGTGTCATGCATGACAATATAAATAAAGTACTACATATGATACTAGCTACTCTATGATACTATGCATTATTAGAGCAAGTAAGTACACAATAGAGTGACATAAGACTAGCCACAATGGGTAGTAACATAGAATGTTACTAGTCTATGTTACTACCTCTATAGTGGGGAGTAACATATGTGTAGTAACATGAAACACTTCATTTATTAGGCTATAGACTCATCTTGCCTTGAGATGTGTGATGTTACTCAGACTAGCCACAACGGGTAGTAACATAGACTAGTAACATGCCCGTGTGTTACACTAGTCTATGTTACTACCTCTATAGTGGGGAGTAACATATATGTGTGCTAACATGCAACACTTCATTTATTAGGCTATAGACACATCTTGCCTTGATATGTACATGTGATGTTACTCATACTACTAGTAACTAGCTATGTTACTACTTTCCTCTCTTTCTTCATTTATTGCTTGCCACATCATCTACTTTATCTAGATATGTGTGATGTTACTACCTATGTTACGCCCATTGTGGGTAGTCTCATACTATAGTAAGACTATACCCACAGTGGGAGTAACATAGGTAGTAACATCACACATATCCACTTTCCTCCATTTCTTCATTTATTGCTTGCCACATCATCTATTTTATCTAGATATGTGTGATGTTACTACCTATGTTACTCCCACTGTGGGTAGTCTGGCTATAAGGAATAGAATAATATATATGTGCTTATTAGTTCGAGGAAAGAGAAGAGAAGCGGGCTCTTGGTTAGTACAGCCAGCTGCAACAGGAGACCCAAGACACTTTGTGAGGATGTAAGGTGGGCCAACTATTGATAAAATAGTACGTATATAAAACTTATTATTGTACATACCCGCTAAGAGGTTGGCTGTATATGACATGTCAACTTCTTATAGCCGACCCTTGGTTGTATTATTAACCTACATGCTCTTAGTGAGGTAGCTAGTATATCATAGACGACTAGCTAGTATCAGACTAGCCACAGTGGGAGTAACTTCATCAGTAACACCGACTCCAACTCAGCAAACTTGCTTATGTGGCAATAAGTTAATGAGGAGATAGTTTCAGTAACTTAGATAGTTATTGTAGCATCACACATATGTCCCAATGCAATATGAGTCTGTAACCTAAGAAATGAAGCTTTGCATGACACTACACTTATGTTACTACCCACTATGAAGGTAGTAACATATATAGTCTAGGGATATGTGTATGTTACCAGTGTACTACTCTCCATTGTGGCTAGCTAGTCTCATACTCCCTCCTTTCCGGTTTAGCTAGGCTGGTTGTAATGGTATTATCATAAGCGGTATCATGCATGTCAACTAGACTTTCTGGATGATGCTATGCTACTTTGTGTCATGCATGGCCATAAATACGGTCATCTATGATATATACTCCCTCCGTAAACTAATATAAGAGCGTTTAGGTCACTATTTAGTAATCTAAACGCTCATATATATATATATTAGTTTACAGAGGGAGCTAGTACTACTCTATGATACTATATATGCACTATGAAGGTACGTATGTAGTATCGTACACTAGTATCATATGCATGATACTATATATATATATATATATATATATATATATATATATATAGTACTATATGATACTCCCTATATAAGGCTGGCCATAGTGGTGGTATCATAGCCGACGATGTCATGCACTCAGAAATAGCAAGTATATATGTTGATGTGACAAAGAATTAAATATATATAAAGAGGGTTAGAGTAACATATAGTAGGTAGATACCGTATCATGTTAAATGCGATGCTAATTTGTGTCATGCATGGCAATAAATATGATATATATATATGATATACTCTATGTATTATACTATGCGCTATAATTAATTAAAGGTAGTATCATATGTACTGTATATTCATGATACTAGTATATGACACTCTCCACTATACTCATGATTTCTTACCGTGGAAAAAAATTGGAGGCGAAATGATGAATTCATGTTTCATTCGAACAAAAATATGATGTTAGGTAATGTAAATGTTTTCAAAGAGCACACGGTTCACTCACGAAAGCCGTGTGTCCACTAAACCGTGGCCAATGCACCCCCCCCCCCGCCCACCCCTCTGCCACGCGCGCGATCTGAGTCATGCGTTTTGATTGGCCAGAACCCAAACCCCACGGATCGTACGTCTACACCGTTAGATTCTCCTCTTCCCTTTCGACAACACATGTACATGTTTTCAAATAGCCCCTCCCAAAAAAATGTTTTCAAATAGCACACAGTTCACACACGAAAGTCGTGTGCCTACCAAACCGTGGCCGATGCCCCCCCCCTCGCTGCGCGTGCGACCTGAGTCGTGCGTTCTGATTGGCCAGAACCCAAACCCCACAGATCGTACGTTTGCACCGTTCGATGCTCCCAGATGGAACGGCAATCCTCATCCCTTTCGACAGGAAATGCATTCCGGCTAGGAATTGATTTATATGCAAACATGCACGGTAAATGCCAAAAAATGTCTTACATGTAGCACACGAGACCTGAAATGCGCCAGCAAATCAAACCCGTGGTAAAATTGTGATTGGTTTATGTGCGAAAAATTTAGATGAGAAACGATGAACTCATGTCTTCATTTCAAAATTAGTGCGTCTTCGTTTCAAACGAAATTATTCTGTTTGTGCACACGAGCACTTAGAGGCAACCGTTTGCATAGGCCTTTCCGCGCGCGCAGCGACCGAGGATATTTTTCACCCTTTTCACCTGGGCCGCCAACACCCCCTCCCCACACCGTCCGCCCGCGTTTCACTCAACTAGTCCACCCAATCTCCTTCGCCAGCTCCCCCCTCCCCCAGATCCATAGCAGAACCCTCTCCGACACCGCCGTGCTCACCCCGGTCGTGTGCCCGCTCTTCGGCGTCAAGCCTACCTCCACTTCCGTTCCCAACACGCGTCGGCCCGTGCCTCGCCGTCTTTGTTTGCTCGCCAGCCACCCTCGAGCATATCGATGCAGTAACCCTCGCCTCTCATGTGGTCCGCCCGGGTTTGCATTAAGAAACCTGTTAGTTTACTGCTCTCCATCGCGGTGAGGCATATTTCCTCGCAACCCCTCTTCCAATTTCGTTCCGTATGTTGCCAAATTGGCTATAAAATAACAGAGAGCGTATATATGTTCATTATCTACCTTCCTTACTACATATAAGCTGTATTTGTTCCAATAAGTTATTGCCTATTTACAGATCGCGGGCGCCCGAGTCACACAAACTTAACAAATTAGCCGTACGTTTTCTAAATTATTGCATGGCATGTTTAGAAAGCTTGATACCAAGTTGTTAGTTTTATGCTTATCCTCCTTTCTTGAGTTTCGCATGTGTTCTCTATAGATGCCGAGTAGCAGCGACAGCACTCATTCAGGCCATGTATCTTCATCTGATTCGGACAACCCTAGGTCTTCAGCAGATTGTGAGGGATCAAGTAGTCTTGAACGTGATAGAGTTGCAGCAATTACCCTTCCGGTCAGGACACGGAGGAATGCTCCAAGGAAGCCCACACACCAGCCTAAAGGTGTATATGAAGTAACCGAGATTGATTTAAAGTCCTGGGCTCCAACTAAACCAGATAAAGCACGCATGAGGTTCAGGAGTGTGCGCGGATTTGTTGGCAGGGCAAGGCTCAACATTAATCTGTCGGGGTTTCGAAAGGCTGACATAGAAACACAACGAAGGATAGTCCGGGAGATCATGGATCACTTCAACGTTCCAGAGCAGTGGAGAATGCAGGTGGAACACGCTGCACTGAAGAAGGCTAGGGATGCTTGGAGAAACTGGAAGCACGTGTTGTACAAGAAGTACTTGAGTGAAGGCAAGGACCCAATCCCCGCATACCCCCAAATTACAAAGGCAAACTGGGCAGAATTCAAAAGGGTCAGGGCAACTCCAGAGTTTGTTGCGAAGAGTTTCAAGCAATCGGAACTTCAGAAGAAGAACATACACCCCCACCATATGGGTGTGGCAGGACACTATGGCATGAAACTGATATGGGAACAGGAGGACAAAGAAGTAGTAGCGGCGGGTGGGAGTCCGACCTTTAGTGAAATCAAGGGCAAACGCGCCAGAGACTACTTGCGGGCACGTGCAAAGAGGCGTGATGACGGAACTTATTACTTTGAAAACACACGTGACGCCAAACTGTATGAAGTGATGGTAGAGGCTTCCAAGATCCCTGGAAGGTTCTACAGGAACTCAGGGCCATGTGACATTATGTCCATTGCTCTGGACACAAAAGAGCCCCCTGGCCATGCAAGGGGTATAGGCGTTAATGTCCCGCACAAGAGGGCTTTCACACTCAGCAAAGAAGAGAGGCTCAGCATGAAAAAAGCAAGGAGTGAAATGAAGCAGAATGCATTGTTTGAAAAGTTGAAGAAGGAGATTTATCCGGCTGTTCGAAAGGATGTTGAGGATTCAATGATGATGATGCAGAAGACTCTAACACTGACAGATAGCCAGCAGATGGGAGGGGAGGCGGGCATGGATGATGCTGCTTATTGTGCGACAACACTGCACAAGAGTAGCTGTGCATCAGCTGACCCCAGCGACACTGAGACTGCAGCTGCTCGTGATGATGCTATATCTGATCTATCTGGAATGAAAGACAGACTAAAGGGCGTGCTTACACATTATGAAGGTACATTATAATGTGCAACAGCCTGGGTTTGCCCACCCTTCTTGGAAGATGGCCTCTTCTTGGACAATGTGCCCTTGAAGCCGGGTTGTGTGAAGTGCTATGTGACTGAAGTAAAGCCTGGAATCAATGAATTTGCCCTGAAGAATGTTCTAGGAGACTTCGATGAGCAAAGGACCTTGGGAGAAACACTTTTACATCACATCCAGTGGCCATGAAAGGAAATAGAGTTCATCGATGAGATTCCTGAAGCCCCGCCAAGAGCAACCACTGTCGCCCCTCAACCGGTGACGCTCTCCTTGCCAGAGCAGCTCTCGCGGGCTGATGCATCAACCTGTGATCAGCCGGACTGACTTTGTGGCGTACAGGCCATGTCACCCTCTGCCCCAAAGCAGCTAGTGGCAAGGCCTACAACTGCTGATGACGCACCACCGGTTCAGTTGTTGGCCGCTGAAGCAGCGGGGGGAGACCCAGCTGCAGCACATGCTCAACAGACCAACCTGGTGGAACAGACTGCTAAGCAGTCTGATGCTTCGGAACCGCCTGCTAAGCAGTCTATAGGTCCAGAACTGACTGCTCATCAGTCTGTCGGTCCGCAGGCGCGTGATCGGCATACCAATGCGTCAGCACTTCCTGCTCAGCAAACCAACGCGTTGGCACGACCTCCTCAGCACACCGACAAGTTGGCACCACCTGCGTAGAAACCCGACATAGCTTCAACGCATGGTCAGCAGTCCGATGCCTCTGCTCCTACAGCCCAGCAGTCCGTCACTGCAGCACCGCCAGCTCAGCGGCCCGGCATAGATAAACAGTCTGCTAAGAAGTTCGTCCAAGCTTCACCGTCTGCTCGGCAGTCTACCGTGCAGGCAACCAGATGTTCTGCCAGAAATGCTTCAAGTACCAAGAAGGAAGTCGCCAAAAAGGCTACACGCACGACCACGAGGAAGCGCAGCGGGAAAGTGAAGAGGAAAGAGAACGATTGCCTCTTACTTAAAGCACTCATCGCCCAGAACCAAATTAACAGCAGCTTGTTCGAATCGGGGAGTAATATTATTTCTGACGCCATGGATGATGAAGAAGTAGAATTGTTGCTTGCTAAAAGAAAAGCAGAGTACTTGAAGCACGCAATTATGTCCATGGTCAGCCATTTCTTGTTGGTGAATACTTTGATGAGTGCAGCTCCAGTTGCCGCGAGTTACATGAATATTGCATGGATCAAATGTTAGAAGGTCATCACCATTTGCTAGTCCACTACAACAGAGATCATTTCCGACACGATGCTGGTTCCATCATTGTGAGTTTCAAGGACTTACATCTCTTCTTCAACTTCAACGTGCTCGATGCCACTCTTGTTAGATGCGTGATTTTGTAAGTACTTAACAAACTATGATCAACTTCTCCATACAAGGTTGTAAATGATAAACAGCTAACTGCATTTTATTCCTCTCAGGGGATTGAACGCGCAGAGAAGACAAAGTGAGAGTGTGTATTTCATAGATCCTGCATTAGCAAATGGCACAACATTACATGAAAATGACCGAGGGACTGGGCCGTTAACACGGTCGTCCGTATCTTCGAAAACACGTCCCATGCAGAATCATTTCTCTGGCCATATCATGGAGGGTAAGTCAAGTAAACAACCACGCATACACTGATTGTCTTTCAGATTTCGACATCATTCGTAAGTTCATGGCTTTCTTAATATGTAGCATCACTGGATATTCGTATTCATTGTTCAAACAAGAACACAGTTTACTACATCGATTCTCTCAGAGAGTCAACAAACGCTCAGGATCTGACGCATCTTCAGCAATTCTTGGATAGGTATTCCATTCTATGATGTTGAAATTAATTTGCATTCATATTGGTTAAATAATTGATGTTGTCAAAATTCATCATCATTTGCAGTGTGCTCGCATTGTGGGAAACTAAAACAGGGAACCTTCAAGAGGAAACTACCTCTGCAGCACGAGATCGTTTCTCCGGTAACACACCGAAATCCATTATTTTCGGAAAATTTATCCAACAGTCTGCAAATACCTTTCCTTACGCTAGTAAAATGTTCAAGCTTCTAAATAAACATCTTTCTATTTTTTCCAAAGAAAAAATAATACATCTAACACCGGTTAGGTTGTTCCTAACAAGACAAATACATGACTAATTTTGTACAAAAAAATTCAGTGTCCTCAGCAAGAACCAGGGACCAACCTTTGTGGATACTATGTTTGCAGACACATGATCTCCATCTGCAAATCTGCTGATAGTTGTGACGATCCTCGCGAATTAGTACCGGTAAGTCTATCTTAATTAATATCTTCTACTCCACTCATATGGCACATTCTGATCTTAAAAATACTGCAGCTCATCTTAAAACCGAGGACCCCTGAACCGCTCCCGGCTGGTGAATTGCTGATGGTTCGGAGATTTATCAGCGACTTCTTCCTGGATCACTACATCAATCCCACTGGTGATGATGAAGATTTCAGCATGGTTTCTCCTGAAACATTGAGTAAGAGTTAGCCGCTAAACATATAACGCATGGATCCATTATTTTCCATCTGATGAGGTCTTCGTATTTCGTACACTATGATTAATTATGTAATTCATATATGTGTGGACAAATCATTGGAATTTAGCTACCATATGTTCAATTGCAATTGTTGCGAAATCTGATGAATGTTCTTCTTGTGGACACTATTTGTTCAATTGAATATTGTGGCGAATTTGCTTTTTGCGTGCCGATTCAAAATGGGATATTTTTGTTTATTTGTTCAATTGAATATTGTGGCGAATTTGATTTTTGCGTGCCGATTCAAAATAGGATATTTTTGTTTTAACCTGGCAATTGCTCCGCACACGGTTCAACTAAATGAGTGGGTGCGATCCACATCGGAAAGCATACGTCAATCGTATTGGAACCGTCAGTGATACACAGCAGATCGCAAACGATTCGCAACGCTACTACGTGTGCGTAGGTTCTCCGGAACCATTTGTGATATCGCGTTATCGCACACTAGAACTGGGAGTAAACCGTGCCCAATGCAAAATACAATCCCAGTCATATTTTTTTCAGGAAACGTGTGGGATCCCAAACGAAAAGCACACGTCACTCTTGCGGCAACCGTCGGTGATACCTAACAAATCACAAACGGTCTGCAGCACTTGTATGTGTGAGAAGGGGCTCCTGAACCATTTGTGATAGAACATTATCGCAGACGGTAATTGTTGGAAAACGTGTGTGATGGAGTCTAGCATGGCAGACGGGTTACTCAGAAAACTCGTGTGCGATAGGGCACAAATCACACACTGTTCATATGTTGGCCCGTGTGCCTTACATATTGTTTCCCAAACGGTTCGTTACGACAGACCGTATGGTTTCACTGCGTCATTAGAAATGCTTGATCACTGATACCACACGTGCGAAAGAATTTAGTCTGTGCTGCATCGCACACGATTACATTTTGGAAGGCCTCTGGATCACTATTCCATATCCCCGACGGTTTCTGGGTCATGTGGGAAGGACCCCCTATCGCACACACTCACTTGGCGACGGTTCCGAAGGCCGTCGCGGAAAGGGGTAAAGAACCGTTTGTTTAGGACCGACGCGCACTAGTGTCAGCCGTACCTTCAAAAAGGCCCTCATGTCAAAATTCATGAATACCCTGTGCCCACGGGCATGTGCCGTGCGCACGGGGCCCCCGTGCCCACGAGCTTTGTACCGTGCGCACGGGACCCTCACTTAGCCCATGCGCACAGGGTCTGCGGTTTCTGGCCTTGAAGAGGCGGGGCGTGGGGGGGCTCGGGTTCATTCCCACCCATTCGCCCCCTCCACTCCCCAGGTCGCCTCCGGTGCCGCCGCCTCCGCTCGCCGAAGCTCCTCCGGGCTTTGTCGAGCTTCTTGCTCCATGGATCTTCATCGGGATGGGGTCCTCCTCCGGTTGGTCCTTTCCCCCTATTCTCCCTCCATGGATGCCTATCAGGTTTTCTAGTTCTAGGGTTTCACTGTTCCTTAGATTAGTTTGGTCACTCCTCCTCTCTAGGTAGTACTCAGGTGCATAGTTCCTCTGGGTTCCCTGCCGCACCCACTCCCAGATCTCGATCTGGAAGTGGCTGCCGCTAGGAAACCCCTGTGTCCATGGAGTGTTTGACCCTCGTGCGCACGGGGCCCCGTGTCCACGGTCGTGTATTGTGCGCACAGGACCCCCGTGCCCACGGGGTCTAAACCCCCGTTCGCACGGGGTATCCAGGGGCTTTTCACCTGCTTATCTATCTATCTCTTTGCCTTCTATCATGCACTTATACTCATTGGTGTTTCGTGCTTTGTGTTGTTGGGTTTTCGTGTGTGTTTCAGACCCCGCTGACAAGAGGGCCTAGCTTCGTCGCAAGCGCCCAAAAGGAGGATCCAAGGAGTTCACAGTTGCTCGTCGCCAACTGTCAGAAGGCATGGGGCAGGGGTCTGGATCTAGGCAGGGCCGTGCTCGCCGTGTGATACGTCTCCGTCGTATCTATAATTTTTGATTGTTCCATGCCAATATTCTACAACTTTCATATACTTTTGGCAACTTTTTATACTATTTTTGGGACTAACATATTGATCCAGTGCCCAGTGCCAGTTCCTGTTTGTTGCATGTTTATGTTTCGCAGAAACCCAATATCAAACGGAGTGCAAACGGGATAAAAATGGACGGAGAATTATTTTGGAACATTTATGATTTTTGGGAAGTAAAATCAACACGAGACGGTGCCCGAGGGGGCCATGAGGCAGGGGGCGCGCCCCAGGGGGGCAGGTGTGCCCTGGACCCTCGTGGGCACCCCATAAGGCGGTTGACGCTCTTCTTTTGCTGCAAGAAAGCTAATTTTATGAGAAAAGTCTAGGCGAAAGATTCAACCCAATCGGAGTTACGGATCTCCGGATACAAAAGAAACGGTGAAAGGGCAGCAGAAGAGAACGCAGAAACAGAGAGAGACAGAGAGACAGATCCAATCTCGGAGGGGCTCTCGCCCCTCCCATGCCATGGAGGCCAAGGACCAGAGGGGAAACCCTTCTCCCATCTAGGGAGGAGGTTAAGAAAGAAGAAGAAGAAGAAGAAGAAGAAGGGGGCTCTCTCCCCCTCGCTTCCGGTGGCGCCGGAGTGCCACCGGGGGCCATCATCATCACCGCAATCTTCACCAACAACTTCATCGCCATCATCACCAACTCTTCCCCCTCTAGGCAGCGGTGTAACCTCTCTCTTACCCGCTGTAATCTCTACTTAAACATGGTGCTCAATGCTATATATTATTTCCCAATGATGTATGGCTATCCTATGATGTTTGGGTAGATCCATTTTGTCCTATGGGTTATTTGATGATCAAGATTGGTTTGAGTTGCATGTTTTATTATTGGTGCTGTCCTATGGTGCTCTCCGTGTCGCGCAAGCGTGAGGGATTCCCGCTGTAGGGTTTGCAATATGTTCATGATTTGCTTATGGTGGGTGGCGTGAGTGACAGAAGCACATACCCGAGTAAGTAGGTTGTTTGCGTATGGGATAAAGGGGACTTGATACTTTAATGCTATGGTTGGGTTTTACCTTAATGATCTTTAGTAGTTGCGGATGCTTGCTAGAGTTCCAATCATAAGTGCATATGATCCAAGTAGAGAAAGTATGTTAGCTTATGCCTCTCCCTCAAATAAAATTGCAATAATGATTACCGGTCTAGTTATCGATTGCCTAGGGACAAATAACTTTCTCGTAACAAAAAGCTCTCTACTAAAACTAATTTAGTTGTGTCTTTATCTACAGCCCCTACTTTTTATTTACATTCTCTTTATTATCTTGCAAACCTATCCAAAAACACCTACAAAGTACTTCTAGTTTCATACTTGTTCTAGGTAAAGCGAACGTCAAGTGTGCATAGAGTTGTATCGGTGGTCGATAGAACTTGAGGGAATATTTGTTCTACCTTTAGCTCCTCGTTGGGTTCGACACTCTTACTTATTGAAACAGGCTACAATTGATCCCCTATACTTGTGGGTTATCACCGTGCTGCCTCCAAGCAGCCTGTTGCTGAGGCCTCCGATGATTCTGAGGAAGAGTATGACTCGCAAGATGATGCTCACTATGTCAACCCCAATGATGATGAAGAGATAGAGGAAGAGGATGATCGTGTTGATGAGGATGAAGAGGAGGAAGAGGAGTCTAGTCCCGAGCAAGTCATTTTGGGCGGGCGTGACCTCCGGAATATGCCTCTTGCCAAGTGGACCAAGCCAGAGCTTTGGGCTGAGAGACAGAGCCATCCTTATGCGGCCGCCACTGGTTTGGGTGTGGATCCCCGTTTCAAGAACGAGTTTCAGCAATGAGTTTATCATGAGCTCCTCATGACCAAGTCAAAGAAGTTTGCACCGCACAAGCAAGTGAACACTGAGAGTCTGCACGACAATGATCATTTATATCCCGATGTATATTCAGCTCTTGGGAGGTTGGGACTCATTCCATTCGTCACATTCAACCATCCATACAATGAAGATTTGGTGATGCAGTTCTTTGCCACTTTGTTTTTCTCCAATGACTCTGCTCGCACCCTCACTTCGATGTCAGGGACTCATCAGTGCTCTGCTCCTATGGCTAAGTTTTCAGAGATCATTCCTTGTCCTTTCATTGATGAAGAGGCTGCATCTGATGAGTTTGGCAGAGTTTGTGAAAGTGGGCAGCGCACTAAGGATGAGATTGCATTCGCTTACAAGCAAGAGAAGTCGTTTGTCACTGGGTCCATCAAAGACCTTGTGCCCCTATATGACACCATGCGCCATATCTTGAGGTATACACTCACTCCTAAGGCCAGTGATTCCCACAACATTCGAAGCTCCATGTTGGATGTGTTTGTGTACCTGCATCAGAAGAAGAGGGTGGATGTTCTGGATTTCATGTTCTATGAGCCCCGTCAGTGTGTTCAAGAGAACAAGTCGTTGATCTATGCTCCATTCATTCAGGCTTTGATTGAGACCGTCTACCCAGCCAAGTACATTGCTTCATATAAGACTTCTGTTCACAAGCGCAACTCCAACTGGACCCCAGCTGCTCCTGCTCCATATGTGCCTATTAAGAAGGGGCGCAACCCTAGGCCTGAGGATCATGCTACTTACACTCCGGGCATGTCCTCCACTGCACGGATCCCTCGTGGTAAGGCCAAGTCTGTTGGTTCCGAGGCCGTCTTTGCCAAGGGAGAAAAGAAGTCCCTGTTCAAGACCTTGAGCAACATGTTCAAGATGTGACAGTCTATCCAACGCCGTCAGATTAAGGAGATCAACCGTGAGAAGCTATTAAGGCGTGAGAAAAAGGCAGTGAGGGCTGCAGCTGGTGAGGTGGTCAGCCCAGGGTCAGAGGACCAAGATAGTGAGGCTATAGCTCGATCCTTTCCGATGGCAGGATTGCGCTTTGATGATGATGATGATGCCTCGAGTGCTCTTCCCCTTGTCTAGTGGTTCTGTGTGTCGCCATTTGTCTCCTTTTTGTTGTCTTGATGACAAAGGGGGAGAAGTGGTGGGTGTTTGTGTTCGTGGGTGTGTTCTGAGTGTGTGTTGAGATCTCAAGCCTCGTGTTTCTCGTTGTTGGTTGGTTTTAGCTGGCTTGAGATACTCTTATTTACTTTCCGCTTGTGTGGTTGTGAGAGCTACTCGGTTATGCTTGTGAGACTCTAGCTTTATTATTGAACTTATTGCTATGATCATATCTTGCTTATTATGTGTCTCACAATATTTTCTCACCACACCATTTCATGAGATCTAGGCACCGTTATAGGTTTATTATGTTAATCTCATGTCTTGACAATATTATCTTGGGGGAGCCTCCTATGTGTGTACTTGATGCATTCTCAAGCATTCTTTTTATCTGGGCACACATATAGGAGGAGCTACCATGATATTATTTGTCCCATGGCTATTCAATCTTTTTATCCTCTATGCCATGCTCTAACCACGTTGTCATCAATGCACCAAAAAGGGGGAGATTGAAAGTGCAAGTGGCACTTATACTATATTTTGGTGTGATGACAATGTGGTTGGTTGAACTAATATCGGTTACTAAAGTTTATCTCAGGATATTGGTTCCAAGTGCTCCGTGATGGAGATGTGCGACCCCCCAATTCAAAAAGGTCAAAGGCGTGGTCTTCCGGTGCTTCGAAGGTTTAGTTTTTGGTTTGCTTCGAGTCGTAGGAAAGACCGCACTACTAAGAGGGGTTTCTGTGGATGAAAGTTGTGTGAGAATGCCATTGCCGAACCATATACACTTAGCCTACCCACTCCTACCACTTAAAATCCTAGTGTGTGTGCTTGTGGTACTCAGAAAGTTTGTGACAAAAAGTTACTGGGTACCCCATGCGCATGGGGTCTTTGGACCCTCGTGCGCACGGGGTACTGCGTAACTCTCCGAGTACCCCGTGCGCACGGGGTCTTTTGACCCCCGTGCACACGGGGTACTGTGTAAACTCTCTAAGTACCCCGTGTGCACGGGGTATTTTGACCCCCATGCGCACCCCCATGCGCATGGGGTGGTGTGAAACTCTCTGAGTACCCCGTGCGCACAGGGCTGACTTAGCCCGTGCACACGGGGTCCAATCGGCAGATTTCCCCACCCGGCCAAGAACACTATATAAATCCCTTTCTTCCACCTCCAACCTCTAACCCTAATGTCTTGTTGAGCTCCACCATTGCTACACCTCATTTTGCTCAATACTCTCAATCCCTCCACCCAAACTTGTTGAAACTTTGGGGATTGGGAGAGCAATACCCGATCTACATCTTGACCAAACCAAATTGCGTTCCCCGCAATATTTCTTCCCCATTGACTTGTTACTCTTGGAGCTTGGGCTCCTAGGCGGTTAGAAGTTCCTCCAGAAGCTTCCTTGCTTGTGGTGTGCTTTGAAGAAGTTTGTAAAGGTGTGGTGGTCGCCTTCAAGACCAACCCTGAGTGATTCGAGGCTCATCCGTTGGGGGTGACTCGAAGGAGATTGCGGTGAGCCTTCGGTGGCGTTCCGCAAGCTTTGGCTTCGGCACCGCTCCAAACGGAGAGTAGCTCTTCCCCAAGGAAGAGTGAACTTCGGGATAAAATCCGCATCCTCATCTCACTTGTGGTTAATCCTTTCCCGCACCTTACATTGCTTTTTATGCTTGTTGACTTGCTACTTAGTTTGTTGCCTAGCCTATTTAACTTGGAGCTTGCTTGTCATATAGGTTGCATTCACCTAGTTGCATATCTAGTGAACCCTATTTATCCGCTAAGCCTTAAAATTGACAAGAAAGATTAAAATTTGTAGTCTCCTATTCACCCCCCCCCCCCTCTAGTCGATCGTATCGATCCTTTCAATAGTGATCTCCTATTTTAACTGAGACAACAGGCATGCCAACAATGGGTCTATGTTTATCCTCTTTATCAGGTTTGGCAATTCTAGTAGCTTCATTACAGAAGTAAATAACATGCCCATCTATATTTTCTTCCAGGATATCCTTAACCATAGCAACACTAGGTTCTACTTTGATTTGTTCATCAGGTTTAGGTGTTCTAATATAGCTTTTGTTAACCACAGTTGAAACTTTAGCATGTTCCTTTATCCTAACAGGGAAAGGTGGTTTCTCAATATAAGTAGTAGGAACAACTGGATCAACATTATAAATAATAGTTTCCTCTTTAGCTAGTACCAGTTCTTTGATTTCTTCTTTAATAGGTGGGTGATATTTAAACCACTTCTCCTTAGGGAGATCAACATGAGTAGCAAATGATTCTCAAAAGGAGGCTACTATCTCAGAGTCAAGTCCATATTTAGTGCTAAACTTTTGAAAAGCATCGGTATCCATAAAAGATTTAACACAATCATACTTAAGCTTAATACCTGACTCTTTACCTTCATCGAGTTCCCAATCTTCATAGTTGCGTTTAATTCTTTCCAACAGATCCCACCGAAATTCAATAGTCTTCTTCATAAAAGAACCAGCGCAAGAAGTATCAAGCATGGATCGATCATTATGAGAAAGCCGAGCATAAAAATTCCGGATAATAATTTCTCTTGAGAGCTCATGATTGGGGCATGAATATAACATTGACTTAAGCCCCAAGATAGAGCGATACTTTCTCCTTCACGAGGCCAAAAATTATATATGTAATTCCGATCACGATGAACCAAATGCATAGGATAATTTTTTCGTGAAACTCCAATTTCAATCGATTCCAATTCCAAGATCCAATATCAGCGCATAGCCTATACCATGCCAATGCTTTTCCCTTCAAAGATAAAAGGAAAACCTTCTTCTTAACCTCATCTCCAGGTAAACCTGCAAGCTTAAACAATCCACAAATTTCTTCCACATATATCAAGTGCATATCAGGATGTTCTGTTCCATCTCCTGCATAAGGATTAGCTAGCAGTTGTTCTATCATACCCGAAGGAATTTCATATTCAATATTTTTAGTAGGTGCAGTAAGTCGAGGGGTAACTAATTGTGGTTTTGGTCAAGGTGAAGATACCCCGAACAAACCCCTCAAAGGATTGTTTTCCATAGTAACAAGTGACAATAAATTTCAGCACGTAGTAATAATTTTTCCTTACCTAGAGCCCTTCACTCCTCGACAACGGCGCCAGAAAAGAGCCTTGATGACCCACAAGTATATGGGATCAATTGTAGCCTTTTCGATAAGTAAGAGTGTCGAACCCAACGAGGAGCAGAAGGAAATGATAAGTGGTTTTCAGCAAGGTAATGTCTGCAAGCGCTAAAATTGTAAGTAACAGAGTAGTTTGATAGCAGGATAATTTGTAACCAGCAAGTAACGGTAATGGTAACAAAAGTGCAGCAAGGTAGCCCAATCCTTTTGAGGCAAAGGACGGGCCAAAGCGGTCTCTTATAATAAGCAAAGCGTTCTTGAGGGTACACGGGAATTTCATCTAGTCACTTTCATCATGTTGATTCGGTTCATGTTCGCTACTTTGATAATTTGATATGTGGGTGGACCAGTGCTTAGGTGTTGTTCTTACTTGAACAAGCCTCCTACTTATGATTAACCCATGATACGTCTCCAACGTATCTATAATTTTTGATTGCTCCATGCTATATTATCTTCTGTTTTGGACATTATTGGGCTTTATTATTCACTTTTATATTATTTTTGGGACTAACCTATTAACCGGAGGCCCAGCCCAGAATTGTTGTTTTTTGCCTATTTCAGAGTTTCGCAGAAAAAGAATATCAAACGGAGTCCAAACGGAATGAAACCTTCGGGAACGTGATTTTTGGAACGAATA